>NC_087155.1:21310055-21315055 GCF_035594125.1 Scylla paramamosain | reverse complement strand
TCTCTCTCTCTCTCTCTCTCTCTCCACACTATCATATCACACACCGGCATCATCTTATACACAATCCATCACCTAAACATATTTTTTACACGTGCCACTTTGAAGGCGTCAGAAACACGAGCCCCCACCGACCTTTGTTTTAATATTCATCACGACAAGAAATAGGAGCGTGTGGTCCCCGGCGCCCACCCGCCTATTACGGGGCGCAAACCACCACCCACGCTCGTCACCCACCCATACGGCCCTCCGTCCCACCCACCAGCCGCCCACATGTCAGTCTCTCCCGCCCATGTGTTCCATCAGCTTGGTGTGAGTCTCAGTCTCTCTCTCTCTCTCTCTCTCTCTCTCTCTCTCTCTCTCTCTCTCTCTCTCTCTCTCTCTCTCTCTCTCTCTCTCTCTCTCTCTCTCTCTCTCTCTCTCTCTCTCTAGATACACATACATTCGTACTACCCCCTCTCACCACACACGCGCGCGCGCGCACACACACACACACACACACACACACACACACACACACACACACACACACACACACACACTCGCAGCACAGCACACCACCAGACGGCCATCACTTACACGCCCGCCTCTCCCCCTCCATAAATCAGCTCAGGTAACCATTATGTGCCTAGTATACCTATCTGGCTTCCTCGCCTATCGAGTTCCCTTATCTCCGTCCTCCTTCACGTCCATCAAAGTGTATCTACCTATATATATATTTTTTAACTATAATCTCCCGACGCCAAGTGATATTACGCACTCCTCGTCGTGCGCGCCCTTGAGAGCCAGGGATTGAGGAGAATGATCAATGAGAAGGGGGAGCAGGAAGAGGAGGAGGGGAAAGGGGGGGTAAGAGGAGGAGGTGTATAATACTGTATGTCCTCTTTTCCGTGCAAGCATTCGTATCAATTCGTATTTTTCTTTTCATTTCATCACTCAAGCCTTCAGTGTGCTTTGAAAATATATATTCGTGTATATTTTTGTTCTGGGAAGACCACCACCACCACCACCACCACCACCACTATTACTATCACCAGCAGTGTACCCGGATATGGTGGTGTGGTGAGAAAGGGGGGAGATAAGTGTTTGCGTTAGTGATGTTGACTCAGTGGTGTTGATAGAGGTATTGGTAATGGAGGCAGTTATAGTGATGATGGACGTGCTTGTGGTGGTGGTGGCGATGGTGGTGGTAGTGGTGGTGGTGGTGGTGGGTGTCACACTGTCTCACAAGTTATTTATTTCAGTACACTTTTTCCAAGGAAGGCATTTCCTGTGAGTGGGTGGATGGGTGGGTGGGTCCTCCGTAATTTTTGGTGTGTGTGTGTGTGTGTGTGTGTGTGTGTGTGTGTGTGTGTGTGTGTGTGTGTGTGTGTGTGTGTGTGTGTGTGTGTGTGTGTGTGTGTGTGATTGCGGTACCAATGCCCGTAGACTTTCTCGCACCACGACCCTCAGATGACAAGAATACTGGTCAAATCTCTAATCTGCCTTAAAAAGAAGTCATAAAAATAAGCCAACAAACACTTCCCTTGACCTTATTCATATCTCCCTATACTTTACATCTACGTGCGCCCTCATCTAATGTGTCTCTTGACCTTTACTATGCTACGTCTCACTAGCAATTCATATTCCTGTAGTTTTGTCACACACAGCCTCGTAAGGAAAGCAAGAGCCATTGAGTTCGTCCTTCGCTTGTGCTCCTTTGTATTCCTTTGTATCAGTCAACTACAGGTATTGTCAATTTCTACGTCTGTTGTACCCTCCGCTGTGCTTGTCCGTCAGACCTGTAACTCTCCACACACGCTGCTCACACGCTGTATTTTTAGCGTTACAACCACAGAAACACGAGCCTTGCATAAAGACCAGCTAAGGAAACATACCGAGTAAATATGTAGAATGTACAAAGTATGATAAATGCGTGATTAAAAGTAATGCACAAAGAGTTATTCACAAGTGAACACAATACAAACAGGAATAAATCTCGCATTTTTATGAGTTACTTCAAAAACAGAGATGAAAATATATATACGAGTAGTCCTCAATCCCCTAACCTTCCTTTCTCCTTCCCTTCCTCTTCCTCCTCCTCCTCCTCCTCCTCCTCCTCCACCCTTTCCTCGGCCGTCCCGTGCCTGACCTCACCTCGTTAGCGGGCGCAGGTACACCTAATCCCACTCTCACCCGTGACTCAAGAGGATTTACTGACGCTCAGATTACTCGGGAGTCAAGCCATTTATCCCGTTTACCTGGAAGTGTCCCTCTCTTTCGGGTTCTCTCCCACCTCGCTGTCTGCCCCTCACACGGCCCTTATAACACTAGCGGGGCCGCTCGGAGCCTTCATTTTCACCATCATCCTTCCATTATGCAGTCACCTTGCCCACCATTACGGACACACTGATGGCGATCTACGGGGCGCTGACCGAGCACCACTTAAGACTGCCTTGGACCGTAGAGGGCGAGGCAGCGATGGAGTTAAGAGATGAAAAATACTATGCCAGGCCCCGTAGATGATGGCCCGTGAAGGCTTTGTATAGAGGTGGTAATGAGGTTAAGTCCTCGTTAAGTGTTGCTGAATGGCCACTTACGTCTTGTCTCCACTCCTATGTTAACTGAGTCAGGGATGATAATACGTACTCGCCCTGGTCTGCTCTACCATCATGTCGGGTCCGCAAATCAAGCAGTCGCCGTCAGGAGGGGATGTGCGAGTATCAAGATGGATGGCTGACTCATTAACACGTGGTATATATTCGCCAATGTTATACCCGTAGATGGAGTTTAAAGTTTTACTAACGGAATCCATTCCTCTCACAGTTTAAAAGCTGTTCATCTATGTATCCACACTCGCACGCAAAGTAAACTCCGGTATAAACACATACATACCCACACAAACACACACACACACATACACACGTCACACAATCCGCAGTAACTTATACATACACCCAACAACACGACACACGCCCCGTACACCATACCCTACACCCCACGCCTTCCTCACTAACTCATCCTCCACACCCTGAATAAATACCCAAAACACACCACACGCCCCTTCATCCTGACACTTCACGATTATAAGTTTCCCGCACCAGCCGTTCCCTCAAAACCTTCAGGAAAAATAGGTGCCCATCCACACATCGCCTCAAGCAACGCCACTCTCTTCACTTCCGAGGAATTAAAAGCCCCTCTTGAGCCCTTGTTCTTCCGTCCCTCGCCGCAGCCGCCTTCCTTAAACGGCCGTCGACCTTGGGAGTCTGACCAAAACGCGAAGGCCTCTGCCAAATACGGAGCCTCGCAGCCCCGTGTCTGGCGTACCTGGCAGTTTTTCGCGGCCTTAAGGAGCTGACAGACAAGGGGCCGCGGAGGTAAGGGAGGGTGAGGTAGGGGAGTGATACGGAAAAAGAGGAAGGAAAGGGAAGGGAACGGAAGAAGAGAAGGTAAAGGAAGAGAGGTAGGGAAGGAAGGATGGATAGTGATGATGGCTTGCTAAAGGAGGGTCAGAGGAAATGGCGGAAGGAATAGTAGTGGTTGGCTGAAGGGGAAAAGAAAGAGGGAGGGAGTTAAGGAGGGAGGGAGCAAGGTGGTGGTCCCAAATTTAAGGAAAAGAGGAAGGGAGAAGATGTAAGTGTGCTTGGTTGAAGAAAAGGAACAAATAGATAAAGAAGTTCGGAGAAAAGTATCAAGTGCTAAAAAATTGAAGAAGGAAGAAGATAAATAATGTTTGACTAAAAAGATGGGAGTAAGGGATTCAGAAGTAGGAGTCGGTGCAGATTTAAAGGATAAAGAACAGGAGGAATAAACAAGTATGACAGATGGTGAGGAACGAAGGAGGAAGAGAAACAACGAAGGAAGGAGTAGGGAAGTTGCAAGTTTAAGGAAAGAAGGAGGGAGGGAGGGAGATGCAAGGGCGTCTGGTACAGAGGAGGAGGTAGTGTGGAGGACGTGAGGTGTCTGGCGGAAGGAAGGAGGGAGGAGGGTATGAGGAGGTATCTGGTTAAGAGAAGAGAGGGAGAAGTGTGGGGAGGGGAAGGAGTGAGTGTCTGGTTGAGAGAAGGAGGGCGGAGAGTTGGTGTCTGGCTCAAAGAAGTTGGGAGTAGTGGAGGGTGTGGAGGGTGTGAGTGGGTGTGGAGGGCATGAGTGGGTGGCCGGGTGACTGCGGTGTGGGCGTCTCTTCAAGGAATATTTCCCTAGTGCAGATTGCTGGCCGCGACACACCTGGCGTCCTCTGTCTCCCTGCTGATCCCAACACTCAGAGCGCGCCCTTCAGGTACGCCTCAAATACCGCTCAGGATCCCCCTCGGCGTCCCTTCCCTCCGCTGATGATTCAACCACCACGTAATCTGAACACCCGAGTTTCAATTATTTTTTTCCCTCCGCAATCAACTGGTAATATCCCCCAGCCAAGGACGCGCCGACCTTCCGCAAGACACTGGCGACTCGCTGCCTTATAAGAGCAACAAGAGGGAACTCATTCTTGAGGTTAACCTTCCCTGGGTATTTTCCTTCAGTGGCTTCTTAATGTATTGCCGAGTGAAGGTGTGACTGATGTTTTAATGAAGCAACTTTTCCTCGTCTTATTTTATTTTGGTGTTCTTCACTCAGTGGCGTGGGTAGTGGCAGGTCGTGTGGTTTTGTAGTAATGTCGTTAGTGGTGGTAGTTGTAATGGTGGTGGTGTGGGTGGTGGTGGTTTGGTGGTGGCAATAATGGCGGCAATAGGTGTAATAAAAGTGGAAATGCTAGAGGTGGAATTATAGTAGTAGTAGTAGTAGTAGTAGTAGTAGTAGTAGTAATGTAGTAGTAGTAGTAGTAGTAGCAGTAGTAGTAGTAGTAGTAGTAGTAGTAGTAGTAAGAATAGTAGTAGTAGTAGTAGTAGTAGAAGAGTAGTAGTAGTAGTAGAAGAGTAGTAGTAGTAGTAAGAATAGTAGTAGTAGTAGTAAGAATAGTAGTAGTAGTAGTAGTAGTAGTAGTAGTAGTAGTAGTAGTAGTAGTAGTAGTAGTAGTAGTAGTAGTA
>NC_087155.1:21267555-21307555 GCF_035594125.1 Scylla paramamosain | reverse complement strand
GGCCCAGCAGCATTAAGAAGGGCGTGGGCCGCGTCTGACGGTGGTGGGCGGAACAGTTATCAGGGCCGGACAGCGGGAGATGGTGGTGGGTGGTGGTGGTGGGTGGTAGCATTAATGAAGATGGTGGTGGTGGTGATGGCGGAGGATGTGATGGTGGTGGTCGCAGGTGGCAGAGCTAACTGGCGTGAGTTGGAAGATGCGCGCCTCACTCAGCCCTCCTCAGTAAGGCTCGTGTAGGTCACACCACAACAAGCCACGCCACTCGTACACTCTCGCCATTGAGTGGTATAAAGGCTCCACAAAAGGGGGTCCTTAGTGGTGCCTAATAATCTTATAGAGCCATTAAGCCCCCCCCCCCCCCCCCCGGTTGTCTCAGCCGTGCAGTTTTGTCACGCCCACGCGCCCCGAGAGAACTCTCCGCCCTCCGCCTTGCCTCACGACAAAGCCATGCGTCACGGCCTTCCCTCACCAGCCCTGAGTGCCATGCGAGAAAGTGGGCATCAACAGGAACAATGCATTAAGGCTTATTACACGGGTCTCCTCCTCCTCCTCCTCTTTCACCTCTTCATCCCTTCTATTTCACTTTCTCCTCTCACTCTTAATCATTGTCTTCCATTTCCTCACGTTGGGTTGAAAATGAAAAACTAATCTCAACACAAAACTCCTTATCTTCCTTTTTCATCTCTTTGTTTTCCTACTTCACTTTCACTTCTTCATTTTCCTTCCATATCCTCCCCCCTCCTTCTGCTGCTCCTCCTCCTCCTCCTCTCCTCCTGGCTTGAAATATGGAAAGCTAATTTCAACCCAGGGCGAGGAGAAGAATTTCGGATCGTCAGGAGGGTGGAGTGCATGGAACAAATAATAAAATCCTGATACTACTTTTTCCTCCTCCTACTCCTCCTCTTCTTCCTCTTTTTTTCCCCTCGTCGTTCTCCTCTTCCTACTACTCACCTCATTTTTCTTTTTCTATTCGTTCTCCCCCCTCCTCCTCCTCCTCCTCCTCCTCCTCCTCCTCCTCCTCCTCCTCCTCCTCCTCCTCCTCCTCCTCCTCCTCCTCCTCTTCCTCTTCCTCCTCTATGACATACGTTGCCTCCAGGTGTTGACAAGCGCTGTATTAACAAGATGGCACATGCTCCCTAAGTGCGCCGCGACCTGGCCTCGGAGCGTGGACCAGCTGAGCACACCAAACCGCGGGGTGAACAGGGAGGGAGGCGGGAAGGGGAGAGACGAGAGGAAGGAAGGAAGGAAGGAAGGAAGGAAGGAAGAAAGGAAGGAAGGAAGTGAAGGAAGGAAGGGACGAAAGAAAGCAGGACTGGAAGGCCAATAACGAAGAAGAGTGAACTGAAATAGAATAGAAAGAAAAGAATGAAGAAAAGGAGGGGATCTTAGTAAGAAGACGAGAGAAAACAACAGGGTGAAGATTAGGAAAACAGGAAGGTAAGAGGAATTCAATGAAGAGGCAAGGGAGAGAAAAAAAAAAGAAGACAAGAGGAGCAAATGGAGCTAAGGAAAAAAGGTAAGAAGAACAAGGAAGAAGAATTCAAGGAAGACGAGTAGGAGAAAAAAGACCTGGGAAGGAAATGTTAAGATGGGTGATTTGGAGAGGGAAGAGTAAAGGAGAGTAAGAAAAGAAAAGTAGAAGAGCAAACGTACATTAGGGCAGGGAAAATAAGGAAGATGGAGGAAGCAGGGAACAAGAGAAGGATAGAAAAGTAGGGAAGGAGGGAGAATAGAAGAGGCAGGTAAGAGAAAAGAGGAAGAAGAATTGGGGAGGAAAAACTAGGAAAGGAGTCGCAATGCAGGTGACTGCTAAGCAAAGTCAAGTCCATTGGGGTGGACAGCAAGAGAGGGTCCGCACCTCGTCACTCCCGGCGTTGCCTCGGGTGGTAGCAGGACTTCCTCTGGCCAGGTGGCGGCGCGGGTGCGGGGAGTGTGGCCAATCTACACCATGATTCACAGAAAACGGGAAAGAGGTGCACCCAACGTGTCGAGAGCCGCCGAGCCGTCTCGTTAGGACTCTTTGGCGAAAATCTCCGGATTATTCCCGGACGCTTCGTCATAGGTGGCGTCCGCGGCCCTAATACGGAAGGGAATGATGTCGCTTGGGTGGCCGGTCTTGTCCTTTCCTGCAGTTATTATTTTCCATGATTCGTTGTTGGTCCAGGAGGTGAGCTTCCTCATAAAAGAAGCTGTGGTCGCTATTGTGTGCATTTTTCTGCCTCCCCCGAGCACACTTAAGCGGTGCTTGGCTCGCCATCACACCGCACGACGCCCGCCCTTGAGTGGGGTGATTTAGGAGGTGCAGCGGCCCCCACGAACCCTCCATTCCCTCCCTCCCTCCCTCCCTCTGCGTGCCTTCCTCCCTCTTGCATACGTAGCCGCAGCGGTTCTAACCTGAGCCACACCTGGGGCACTTCTCTCAAACATTGGTACTGTGGCCCCTCCCTGCTTCCCCTCCCTCCCGCAGAGGTACTGCGGCCACTCCCTCCCACAGAGATTGTGTGGCCCCTCCCCTTCAGCAGCGCGAGGTGGTGTGGCCCTGCAGTGGACCACCCCTCCTCGAGGCCACGCACCCGCCGGCTCCAAGACAAATCACCTGACAAAAGGCATCAAGCCAGAGTCGAACCCCCTCGCCGATAATCAGCAGTCGATGTGATATCGTCGGGCCAACAGCAAAAAGAGGAAAAAAAAAAAGGCGCATTTGAATCGCCTCCGAAAAACAGCTTTTTGTGGCGCGGCGGCGGGCGGAGGCAAGGTCAGCGCGGTGGGGCGGGGGCGAGGGGCTCCCACCACACTACCACCACCACCACCACCACACACCATTATGCGCCTCCGATCCTCGTTAGCTGCTTCACAAGTAATTATTGCGGCGCCATTAAGGCTGCCCCTGAGTCATAAGGCAGCGAGGTGCGGAGACCCTCTCACGGCCGCGGGAGCGACACGCGAAACACAACAGCGGCGGCGGCAGCGGTGATGTGCTGGTGGCGGCGGAGAGCATCTAATACCAAGAGAGGCTGGGCGGTGCCTCAACGGACCCTCGCCGCCCTCCTGGCCTGATCACCCTGATAACGCTGCCTCCTCCCTCCCTCCCTTTCCCCCTGGCCATCCTTCCCCCCCTCCCTCCCTCCCTCCCTCCCACCCTCCCCTTCATCTGCCAGCCTCACCACCTTCCTCTTTATCCGCATCCTATTATTTCCTTTTCATCCTTCTGTTTTCCTCCTCCTATTCCTCCTGCGACTTCTACAAGTATTTCTTCTCCTCTTTTTATCCTTCCAGCCTCCGCTTTCCTGCATCTTTTCTTATAACATTTTCTCAATCTTTTGGTTTTTTACACTAATTATCCTATTCGCTCCACTCTCCTTGTCCCATTTATTAAACCTACGATCATCTAGTGCTATTAACCAGCCACCTCTCCTATTCCCCATTTCTCTCTCTCCTCTCTCATCACTGAATATACTCTTTTCCCGTCCTTTGAATCTACTCAGACTTTTATCTCAACCACCACCACCACCACCACCACCACCACCTCCTCCTCTCCTCAACACACTCACCTTGCAAATTAAGAGGCCTCTGAAAATTAATAGAGCATAATGACTAAAGAAACTACAGACGATATATAATCTCACCAGTGATCGATGAAATAGTGAAATCAAAAGAACATGAACTACAGAACTGATAAGCATGCAAACAACCACAGCCATCACCCGCCACCACCCAAGGCAAGGCAACCACCACCACCACCACCACCATCACACTGACACGAATACCTCGCCATGGACACGATTACCATCACCATCTCCCATCACCGCCATCACCACTACTGGTCTCTCATCATCATTATCACCACTTTTACTACTACAACTATTACTACTAATTACATCACCATCACCACCACTACTACTATCACCATCATTGTCACCACTACTACTACCCTCATCATCATCCACACCACCACGCACTACTAGTCTCATCACCATCATCACAATTTCCACCACCACTATCCGCAAGTACTACTACCTTTATCACCACAACCACTACCACCACTACTACTACTACCACCACCACCACCACCACCACCACCACCACCATCACCACCACCAAAGCAGCCACCTGAAGCAAGGCAACACTCACAGAGCCAGCGAACCAACAATCAACGCGGAAAGAAAAACGCTACCACCACCACCATTACCACCACCACCACCACCCACCACCAAGACCAATGTAGATAGACAGCTCAAAGCAAAGAAAACCAACAGCTGGCATAAAAACGACAGCCAAAACCCTCCAATCACACGAGCAATGAGCAAGGCCGGCAAAAAAGCAAGAAAACCCCACCACCACCACCACCACCACCATCACCACCCCAGCCCGCGGCAAGGCACGCACGCCACACAAGCGACAAGGAGGCGGGCAAGCACAGAAGCTCTCGTAACTCAACACACAAATGCGACCACTTGTAAAGGACCACTGGCGAGGCTGGGGGCATTGAAAGGAGGTGGAGGAGGTGGAGGGGATCGAGAAGTAAGAGGAGGGACACATACGAAGAACAAACCGCAGCAGACGTGTTAGTTCGTAAACAGGTTTGTGTGGAGGCTATGCCATCTAATATACTAGTGGTAGATATAGAAGTGGGATAACATAGATGGAAGCATAGAGGAGGAGGAAGAGGAGGAAGAAGGAAAAAGAGGGTGAGAGATGAACGCTTACACAACAATCGAAAAAATACATAAAAGAGAGCAAAGTACAAAGGGAAAATATATTGCAGTTAGAGACAAGCAAATAGCAGGAAAAGGTTATAGAAGGGTTGAGGACAATAGGTGAGGGCCAATAGGTGAGGTGGCTTGTGGTTGAGAGGGTGAGTGTTGTGCTCTGACTGGAAGGGGTGGCGGGAAGATTGCGGGCAATGAGGTGACATGAAGGCAAGGCGGTACATCCAGTAACTATTGCCGTGAGAATGACGAGTCGTAGAGAGCAAAGACAAAGACTAGGAGAGAAACATGGAAAATAAGGAAAGTACATAGATAAAACCGAGCTAAAAATGAATAGAGAAGTAGATATAGAGAAAAAAGGAGAGAGAAACGTTTCAGCATGGAGAACTAGTATAGAGCGCGGCGATAAATGTTGAAGGCAGCGCTATCAGCATGAACGAGGCTTGCAAGGGAGCGAAAGTTGCGGAGGCTGCAAGAGATGGGGGTTGTAAAGTGAAAGAGTCATTTAATTCTATTTCCTCCGCCTTCCTCTGTTTCTTAAGTGGCGTCGTAAAATTGATGGCTATTGACTCGGCAGGAGGATCAAATGCTCTTCTGGCCAGCTTTCCACGGTGCTTATCGCCTTCCCGGGACCAGGAACCTCCGTGTTTATGCTTTATGGATTTCTGACACGATGTTTTTATCCTTTTCTTGCCTTTGCCTCGTCCTCTTACATGGCTTTGTTAGTTTTATGTCTTTTATTTACGAAGAACTTTTTATTTACGAAGAACTTTTTATTCATTTCAGACTTTCATTCACGTGTAAATTATTCTTTATACTCTCGACTTTCTAAAGTTTACATACACACACACACCTCCTCTCTCTCTCTCTCTCTCTCTCTCTCTCTCTCTCTCTCTCTCTCTCTCTCTCTCTCTCTCTCTCTCTCTCTCTCTCTCTCTCTCTCTCTCTCTTTTCTCTTCCCTTCCATTTTTATTTCAGCTCCCTCTCTGTTTTTGTTCTGGCTTTTTTATTTGTCTATTTGCTACCAACTTCCCCACTCGACTCTCTCTCTCTCTCTCCTCTCTCTCTCTCTCTCTCTCTCTCTCTCTCTCTCTCTCTCTCTCTCTCTCTCTCTTACATATGTCCCAGAATAGCTACACCGCGCCGTGAGGTCATTAGCAAGGAGCCGCGGCCACCTGCTTGGAGGGGGCAGTGGGGCAGGGCGGGGCCTCTTGTCTTCAAAGATAATTCCAACTATTTTCATTAATTTACTCATTTAAGCAATTATTTCCACTCCATGGCTCATTTGTGTGTGTGTGTGTGTGTGTGTGTGTGTGTGTGTGTGTGTGTGTGTGTGTGTGTGTGTGTGTGGCGTGAAATGTAAACTAATTTCAACTGAGACGAGTACTCTACGGAAGGGCGGACGTACACACACACACACACACACACACACACACACACACACACACGGATGCTATTATCTGGCCTGCACTCTCGCACGATAAGAATAATGGAAACAATACTCGGATAATAACACGTATAGTCGTAGATAACAATGATGAAGACAGCGCCGTACAATTATACCAGTCGGCGTATGGAAATTTCACGCTCTCCTCCTCCTCCCCCTCCTCCCCCTCCTCCTCCTCCCTCCTCCTCCTCCTCCTCCTCCTCCTCCTCCTCCCATCATCCCTCTCCGCCCCGATCCACATCACGCCAAATGTTACTTTAATGGTTCTTATCATCATCATTTCATCCTCTGACAAGCTGTTTCTTCGCCTCCTCCTCCTCCTCCTCCTCCTCCTCCTCCTCCTCCTCCTCCTCCTCCTCCTCCTCCTACTCCTCGTCCTGCTCCGCCTTTCTCCTCCTACTGTATCTACTCCTCCCTTCCTCGCAGCGCCGCCGCAACCACCAGCACAGCATTCCTGAACACGTTGAAAGAATGCCCGTCTGCTTTCCTTTAAGGGCAAAAAAGACGCGTAAAGCAAGACAGCGCTGGGTCAAAATGTCTCATAGGACGGAGGTTTCTCATGACAAGTATCAGTCGCTCCCTTCAAGACCCGCCGCTGGTGATGGGGCGCTCTGGTGCTTGGTTATTCTGAACAATAATCGCTTCATTACGTCGCTTATTGGATTAGTTGCTCATGTGATATGTATCTGTTGACAAGGTGGTGGATGAGTTGTATTAATGAAACTCTGATGATTGCAGGTATTATGTTGGATGCTTGCGTATACGTGATTAGATGCGGTGTAGTAGTAGTATTAGTGGTGGTGATGGTGGTGGTGGTAGTAGTAGTGGTAGTAGCAGTGGTAGTAGAAGAAAATTATTAACAGCATACTTTATTACCATTACTGATATTATTACTATTATCATTATTACTATTATCATCACTGTCATCATCATTACCATTATTCCTATTAACACTGACCACATTGTTAGTTCTCATCAACAGAAAAAAATAAAAATGGAGCTATTCGTCCACGCGAAAATCGGGCGGTGAAGAAAATAAGTGGAGGCGTAGAAGGGGAGGGGCGTGGGCGGGGAGAGGCGAGCCGCGGGAGGTGAAGGCGGGAGATGGGGCGTGAAGACGACTGGTGGTGGGCGTGGAGGAGCAGCACGCCTACAGCCAGGGTTAAGCCTCACCACCATCACCACTACCATTACTACCACCATTACTACTACACTCAAACCTCCACCCCCACCACCACCAAAACTCACCATTATCATCATTATGACCACCATCACTCTCACCATTCATTGCTACTAATGCAGCCACTACTAACATTACTACTTTACTAACACCACCATCCACATCACACATCACCGTTAGTATAGTATTCATTGCTACCTTTACTGCTATTACTACAGCTACTAATGCCATCACCACCACTAGTTTGCACCACAAGTACCATCACTACCACCACCATTGTTCTCATTCGACCCATCACCAGTAACAACACCAATTCTCTCTTGCTAACACCACAATCACCATCAACACCACTCACATCCACCACCACCGTACTGGCTTGCAACACCCTAACAACCACCATCATTATTTCACTCCCAACCACAACAACTATCACCACCACTACTACCACAGACCCACAAACACTACAACCAACATGACCACCACCACCACCACCACCACCATCATCGCCATCAACAACAACACTACTAAACATAATCCCACCACCACCACCACCACCAGCTCCTCTTAACTAACATGCAACAACAACAGCCACACGAACGTCTTATCTTTTCCTCCCTCGCCCATCCCTCTTTTCCTCTTTATCTCTTCGTTTCTTTACGAGTGCACAGGTGTCGGAGGGCCGGTGGCGGGGGCGTAGGGGGAGCGGCAGCACCTGGGGCGAGCTGATTGGGTTTGGCTCCATCTTAGCTTCACTGCGGCGTGGCACGAGAGACCGCGTACGGCTGGCGGACAGCGGTGCAGAGGTAGTGGACGGAATGCTTGGATAAAGGGGTAAGTTTTGTTATCATAATTATGAGCTGCTTTACCTCCTCGTAATTAATCCATAGTAAACCAAAGAGAACTGGTAGACGCCTTATTTCTATCAATCTCATCCCCTCCAGTAACTCATGAGCCAAGCTTTACTTAAGTTTCGCGCATCCTGAAAATTTTCCTGGACTCAAAAATCATTTATCTTAGCTCTTTAGTTTCCTTTTGGTCTTGACGAGGCTTTCTCGCTTCCACAAGATTCAATTTTCACGGTCAGAGATTCCTATTGTTTCTTTCCAGCTCCTCTTGTACTGGTCAAGGTTCCTCGGGGGCTTAGGTAGGCCCCTCCCATCCCCTCTGATCTCCCTCGGTGCAGTGGGTTCATCTCTCTCCTCGGGGCCTCTTCTCCAGTTCACGTGAGGATGGAGTGGCGTTTTTTGCGCCGAGACGTGTAATGACACCGGAGGGTCTCGACCACACTATCGGAGGAAGAAGGAATAAAAAAAGAGCCAGAGATTTTATCAGGCCAGTGAAATATAGGGTGCTTTCTAGGAGCATCTGGCCTGATCATATAGATTTAAGATGAAGATAGCGGGTGTGGCCGATATTACCCAGCCTCCATCACCAACGCCAGCATAATGCCTCCTCATAAATACCGCGGCTCGAGAAGTGGCCCGCGCGAGGGTGTGCAATCTGCGTGTAGGTACAGCGAGGCCATGTTGATGTGCGACGCGCAATGGGATCCCGACTGAAATTAATTCCGTGCCTGGGTACTAAGTCTTCCCGAAGGAGGTGCCGGCCTGATGGAGGATCTCAGGGCGTGTGGGGGAGGAAACTTTGAGTCGTGAAGAGTGAACTGCATGAGAGAGAGAGAGAGAGAGAGAGAGAGAGAGAGAGAGAGAGAGAGAGAGAGAGAGAGAGAGAGAGAGAGAGAGAATGGAGGGCTGGAAGGAAGGGTTGGTAGAGGTGACGAGAGGTTAAGTGGGAGGAAGAAGGAGGCGAGTGGAATGAAGAAGGATTAAAGATAGTGAAGATAAGGAAGAAGAATAGAAAGACTGCCAAAGGGGCAATGATATGAGAGAGAGAGAGAGAGAGAGAGAGAGAGAGAGAGAGAGAGAGAGAGAGAGAGAGAGAGAGAGAGAGAGAGAGAGAGAGAGAGAGAGAGACGAGGATCTAACCAAACAATCTGAAAGAATAGCAATTTAGTGTGTGAGAAACGACTGGTGTTGTTGATAGAGAGAGGCGAGGGCTGTCTCACGCCAGCCAGGAGATGGAGAACCCTGGAGGCTGAGAGATGGAGAGGAAGAGGAAGGGGAGGAGGAAGAGGAAGGGAAGGAAGGATGGACGGAATGATGGAGACATGAAAAGAGGGAAGAAGTATGAAGTCATGGAAAGAGGGAAGAATAATATGAATAATACGAAGGAGAGGGAGAAGAGGAAAGACAAAAAGGAGGAACGATAGGAAGAGGAACGGATGGAAGGAAAGAGGGTAAGTAAGAGGAAAACAAATGCAGGGAAGGAAGGAAGGACGGAAGGAAGGAAGGAAGGAAGGCAGAAAGGAAGAAGAAACTGTAGAAGGAGAAGAGGGAAGAGGGAAGGAAGGATGAAAAATTGGGAATAAAAGGTAGGTGGAAGAGGGGGGATGGAAGGAAGTAAGGAGGGAGAGCAGTAAAGAAAGAAAGTGAAAGAGAAGACAGTTAATGGACGTAGGAAAAGAGAGAGATTAGTGTTCAGAAAATCAACTCTTGACATGTTTTTACAGTTACCAAGAAGAGAAGCGACAGAGGGGAAAAAAGAAACAGTGGTCGTATACACGTAATGGAAACCAAAATTGAAAAGTGGAGCAACAATCTTTCCTTTTTAATTAACTTTCCTCGTAAATCACGATCCATGTGTTCAGGTGGACGGGAATGGTAAGTGGATCGTGCGGTGCAAAGTGGAGCAGCGAAACGAAATTTAGGTGCTGTTAGGAAGAAAAGAAAAAAACATGGTGTGTGAGTCAGTGGATGGTGATGCCTTATGGAGAGAGAGAGAGAGAGAGAGAGAGAGAGAGAGAGAGAGAGAGAGAGAGAGAGAGAGAGAGAGAGAGAGAGAGAGAGAGCGTAATCGACGTATCTGCAAATACTGTCTCTCACAAACACTCAAACAGGCAGGTAGAGAAAAAAATAAATAAAGACAGACAGACAAAAATTAATACAGTTAGACAGAGACAGGCAAGCAAACAGACAGACAAGCAGACAGACACCGAGACACACGAACACACACACAAACCCATTATCAAAAGGACAACTTCAATTTCAGAGATTAAGAAAACGCGTCTCGCCTCGCCAGGAAATTGTTTTGTCTCAGGCAAGTTATATTCCAGCCTTTCCAGTTTGCTTTGTTATTTTCCAGGTACCGCCAAGGTTTTGTCGGACAGAATTCTCTCTCTCTCTCTCTCTCTCTCTCTCTCTCTCTCTCTCTCTCTCTCTCTCTCTCTCTCTCTCTCTCTCTCTCTCTCTCTCTCTCTCTCTCACGTAACCCGATCCATGCGCTCACACACACACACACACACACACACACACACACGTAATAACATCCTCAAACGCACATCATTACCACCACCATCACCACCACTGCCTCCATCTCATACTCGAAGCTCATTCACTCATTCACCTTGCATCGCCCTTACTATCCACAGCGCACCACCACCACACAACCATATGGTGCCCACCCTCACGCGAGACGCCACGGCCATTTACCGATTTGTAAGATTATCGGGTAAGATCTCTCTCACTCTGATTTTGGTCACCGGGACGCGGGTAATTTGCTTCAGTATTGGCGGCGAAACACAGAGGAGTCACGCATCGCACCCATGCACCGCGCCGCCTCTCCTGCCTGAGATATCCATAGAGACACACACGCACACTCTCACTCTCTCTCTCTCTCTCTCTCTCTCTCTCTCTCTCTCTCTCTCTCTCTCTCAACACACAGTAATAGGTATTGATGTACAAACAGCTCCCGCCAGGAGCCTCCTCAGTATATAACACCAAGCCAGACTGTCGGTGCGGCGCGTCCATCAGCATGAGGGACGCCCGCCGCCCCTCGCCAGCCTCCCCGAGACACAAGGTAAGCGATGGCCAGGTAAACGTTCCCCACAAAGCCTTGGCAAACGTTTAACAACCCGTGTGACAAGCGGTGAACGTTCGGGGTTCGTCCGCAGCGCCGCGTCAGCACAGCGAGGCGGAGGTAATCAGCATATCAAAGGCCCTTCATGGCTAATCAACCTGAAGGCTGCGGCAGAATTTATAATAACAAAGCGGCTTATATGTGGTCCACCAAGCCCTTCCACTCCCACCATTTGCAACTCTTCCAATCCTCCTCCTCTTCTCTTCCTTCCTCTTCTGCATCCTCTTCTCTTCCTTCCTCTCCTGCATCCTCTTCTCTCCCTCTTCGTCCTATCTTAGACGGACAAAGTTTAATGGGGAGCGTTTCGCTTGGCGGCGGGAGGCGCTGAGCGGGGGGCGCGGCAGTGTCTGCGGCGGCTCCCAGCACGGGTAGCCACGGGGTGTACACACAGGTGATAATCAGGCTTTATGAAGAGTCACAACGCGTACCTGCGCCGCGGGGGGCCAGGTTAGGGCGGGGCGGCGGTGACTCCTATAAAAGCTAATCAGGCAAAGCTTCCCCTGCCTCTTCCCAGCCCCTCCTCCCTTCATCTCCCCGAGTAAGGCGTCTTTCTCGCCATCAGCATCGCGGGACCCAGGAGCCAGCGCGGGAGAGTTACAAGTTTTATGCCGACATGAAAAAGATATAAAGTGTTGACTTAGGACGCGCACCCGTGAGTGACAGGCGACGGGACGAGGCGCGGGGGACACTTGCCAATCCCGGCGGGCAATAGAAGGTGCAGGTGCAAGGATCGTGTGCCAGGGAGGATCGGGGAGTGAGAGGGCGGCGGTGTGTACTGTATAGGACCTCCCACGTCCATTGAGGGATGAATAGCGGGCATAAAGGGACGTTTAGCGGTAATACGTCCATTAGGATGCCGCCACACGCCTGCCCGCCCCGCCAGCCGTGACCCGCGGACCAAACATCAACACGACCCACTCCAATGCGCCGCCGCGGACTCAACTCGTGCGGGCGGGCGAGGGCGAGGTAGAGGGCGTGGACCACCTCTCCACACGCCCACACACACACACACACACACACACACACACACACACACACACACACTAAACGAAATCTCTTGAGTAAATCACATTTGGTAACTGAAAATCCTTGCGATTATGTTTGAATAATAATTGTCTCTCTTTCTCTCTCGATAACATTCCTCGAAAATTATTTTGATGCTGCTGTCTGGTGCGAAATTATGATGATGATGATGATGATGATGATGATGATGATGATGATGATTGAACAATAAGAGGAAGATGGTAATGAAAAGAACAAAAGAATGAATATGTACAATGTATGGATAGATTGTTCACACGGGAGTAACTGATACAAATATTAAATTAAGGAAGGGGAAAAAAAGATAGGAGAAAAGGAGACGCGAGTAATGAAAAGGAAAAGGCGAGAGGAATAATTCAAAAAGAATAACAATTTGGCATAAAGAGATACTGAATGGGTTTTGTTAGGGCGACTGGCTATTGATACAGGAAAATGAGGAAGAGAACTGAACAAACAAAGGACAATGAAAGAAGGAAAGAAGATGAAAGGAAGAATATAAAAGGAGAATAATAACTGGTAATAGAAGGCATATGGACCATGTAAGGAAGACTTGACTATGAACGTGGAAGGAAGAGGAAGACAGACGAAGAGGAGTCAAGTCAAGGGAAGGAGGGAGTGTAAATCAAGGTTCTGCGGATACACTGAGCAAATAAACCCCTACATCCCACCTGGACTGCGGCGACGGACACCTGTACACCCCCGAGACACAAGAGGGTGTTGAAAATTTTAGGCAAACATTCCACGGTAAACCACCACCACCACCACCACCACCTCCCGTCCCTCTCCCCCACGCTTCCCCCCGTCAAGGTACTTTCTTGGGCAGCATCTTAACGAGTCATCCAGAAAGGGAAGTTGAAAAGTCATGCTTATTTACGTGTTTACTGTTGATTCTTTACCCATATTTTTTACTTTTTGTGGAATTCCTCTAATCTTCGTCAGTGTGCGCGGCGGAATTTTTGAGAGGCGCTAACTGACAGTGTCTTGTGCACCTGGAGCAAGAGGGACGTCTAGTGGTGGTGGTGGTGGTGGTGGTGGTGGTGGTGGCAAGCATAAGTATGTTGCTGTTTGTTCGTCGTTTTTTCTTCCTTTGTGTTGTGATGGTGATGATGATGGTGAAACTAAACAGCATCTATCGTCTGAAACACACACACACACACACACACACACACACACACACACACACACATTCACTGCCCTTTCTTCCCCTCTACCCCTTCTTCCACTCTTCCTTCTCCATCACATACTCGCTTAGCATTTTTCTCTAAACATAATTATAATATTCTTACATCATATTTCTGCCTCAAAGCAAAATTGGATGCCTTTTTTATTCTGTCTGATGCCTTCAAGTTCACAACCAGCCACACTCCATCCTGACATAACCTCCTCCCGTCCTTCCAACCAACACCCAGCCTCTCTCACTCTCGATCCTTCATCCCAGTGCCATCCCAGTGCCACCCCACCGCCTCATGACACAACGCTGGCAGCATGGAAGTAAGTGGCGTTGATGGCACTTTTAGGTGGCACTTAATACAAAAGCAGCTCGGTAAGACAATAATCTGAATCTCTCTCTCTCTCTCTCTCTCTCTCTCTCTCTCTCTCTCTCTCTCTCTCTCTCTCTCTCTCTCTCTCTCTCTCTCTCTCTCTCTCTCTCTCTGTTACACTTCAGGTCGGGTGTTATGTGTCTCAAGTCGGGTGGTAGCATGTTGCCTTACAGATTTGCATACTTATTGACCATAAACTCCTGCTCTTCCTCCTGCTCTACCTCCTCCAACTCCTACTCCTCCTCCCCTCCTCTCTACCATGCTTTGTCGTGTTCTGCCACTTTTTCCCCGCGTTTTCTTTTTTTGCCATAAATGGGAATAAGACATGAGATGGTATGAAGGCGAACACCCGAGGCGACGAAGACTTGCCCAGCACGACGCCGAGCCATCGAGCAAGATCCATTCGCGTCAAAAACAAGTCCCGGACACATGTTTGCGGCAGCGGGACGGCGGGAGCACTTAAATGTAAAGATGAGAGGGAGGAGGAGTCAGAGGAGGAACAACAGCAAGAGGAGGAGGAAGGGGACGGGAGGGAAGAACGAAAGAACATGGGTAGAACAAGAAAGAAAAGGTTCATTGGCTTATAACGTGGAGGGGTGAGGGAGAAAAGTAAGGAGGGGTAGGTGACTGAGAGGAGAGAAAGCGAGAGAATTTAAAAGAGGAGGAGGAGGAGGAGGAAGAAGAACATAGAGAGAGCAGCAAGTATGTAACAGAAATTGCATTGCCTTACAAAGTGGTGGGTGAGATGGAGGAGGGGAGGAAGAGAGAGATGGAAGAGGTGGGAAAGAGAAAGATGGAAGAGGTGCGGAAAAGGAAGATGGAGGGGAAGGAGAAGAAAGACGAAGAAGGGGATGGAAGAGAGAAGGGGAATGGAGAAGACAGATGAAATAGAAGAACAAAAATATAAAAAAAAAGGAGAAAGAAGAAATGAAAACTGTAGAAAATTAAATGGGAAGAGAAGAGGAAGAGGATGACGATGGACTAGCCAAAGAAATAGAAAAGAGAGGGATGGCGTATGAGGACGTGGAGGACAAGGGCGACGAAGAGGAGGCTGAGTGATGACAAGGCGTGGAAATGGCGTGAGAATGTCCTTAAGAGCGGAGGGGGCAGGCATGATGATATTACGAGCGTCACTCATCACCGTGAAGGAGGAGGAGGAGGAGGGGGAGGAGGAGGAGGGAGGAGAAATACCAGTAGAAGGAGGTGAAGAGGGCGATGACAGGCAGTACGAGGAAAAGAACAAGAACGTAAAGACCCAGAACAGGAAAAGGAATGAGGAAGACGAGAAAGAAGGAGCTGACAACGAAAATACCAGACACACTGCATGAGGAGGATGAAAAGTGAGGGGGAGAAAGAGAGAGAGGAAAGCAGGAGACAAAGGAGGCTTGGACAAGATAATAGATAATAAAGCACAATTTTAAGTCATAAAAGTCTGGAAATGCACCAAAACACTTATAACAGCACTGCAGGAAAACACGACCCTCCACACTGAGCGAGGCGAGGGGAGGCAAGGCAGACACCGGTTCTCTGGCTCTCCGCACCTTTAATTCGGCGACTCTCCCACACAGGACCACCAATTTGGCCGTGAAGTCATATAAACAAAATTACACCTGTTGAACGAGAGAAAACGAGGAAAACACAATTACTTAGCAAGCTAATGGTGGCCGCGATGACCAGGCAAATTTAAAACCATTTGTACGACACAAAATTTTGCTTGGGACAGAAAGAGAGATGAAGGGAGCTAAGAAAAAAAATAGTAGAAAAGAATGAAAACATTGCGTGCAGGCAGTCGTTACAATATACAGTGTAATCATGTAGCTTATGTTTCGTTCCTCTGACAAAAAATGGAAACAGAAGGGTACGGAAGAGGACAAAGTGCGATGCAGAATTACTACATTACCCCGCCACAGTAATAATATGGTAATCAAGTGCGATACTAGAGTTTCGAGTGGCAATAATGAAATCCAACCAGGTATGCCATTACCGCTGCCTGCACCGACACGACCACCACCACCGCCGCCGCCGCCGCCAACATCGCCACTTCAGGTAATACGAACACTCGACAAAATACCACTTGGTAGGAATTTATTACGATAACCCAGAAACTGTAAGAAAATGACTTGCTATGACCGGCATGCAGCCCTGAGGCGTACAGTGATGACCTTGTGCTTCTATTATTGCTCACGCCATGCTGCAGCCGAGGGTACAGAGGTAATGGAGGTAAAAATTTAATACACTTATACAAGAATACAAGGATACTCTGCCCATGTCATACAAGTCAATGGAAACAACGTATATAAGACAGGAAGATGATGATGAGTAAAGACACTGAGGATAGTAAAATAATGAAAAGAAAACCGAATTCACAAAGAAATACAAGGGACAATACAAAGGAACAGGAAGAGGAACACAAATAGATGCAAATAATGTATATAATAAGACAATGAAATAGAGTGAAGAGACAGCACACCAAGAAAAGAAAAACAACACAACACAGAATCCTTAGCTAAATGACAATATTTCCAAACTCATTAAGACTCAACGCTCATCAAGCCCGAAAAGTTCCCGCCCTGCCAGTGAAAGGTGAAGGAGACAAATGAAGATAAGACGAGTGAATCGTGTCTCTCATTAGCCGTGGAGGTACAGAGGTGTTGGCGCGTGGCGGGCGGGGGCGTAGCTCCTTGTCGCGACGCCCCCTCCTGCCTCGGACTTGTTTTGTGTTGACTGAAGGGCGCGACTCCATCATGTTAAAGAATTTTGTATTATAGAAAAAGAACGAATATAATCCTACATAAATAAAAAAAAAAGAAAAAGAAATAGGAGAATGAATAATGAATCACTACTTTTTATCAGCATAAGTAGGATATAAATGAAATCGAAATTAAAGAAAAAGATATTTAACGAAGAGAAAAGCTAACCATTCATAAAAAAATAAAAAACAACAACTTCAGAATGGTCATAAAAGTAGAAATAAATAAGAGATGACTCACAGAAAGGGAGCAACAAACGGGAAGTGAGACGAGAAAGCGAATCAGGAAGGTCGGGGCAAACCGGTCACTGGTCTGGTGTTCATGTCGCCAAATTCTTGCGTCAAATGCACTCGTGTCTCAGGCGCATTAACAGGTTCCTTCCTCCCGCGCCCTCTCGCACCCCCGCCGCGATCTACACTCTTCCTTCCCACAACACACCACAAACCAAGCCATTCGACGTGGTATACGAGCACAGCACCATCTCTTGTTCCTCACACACCACTACCACGCCACTATCTCACCACCAGCACATCACTATCACACTACACTCCCATCTTCCTCACATTACATCCTTTATCACCACTTGACCACTCCTCTAACTCACCACGCCTCCCCCCCCCCCTCACAATGTAACCACCGTTCAATGTTCCTTCATACACACACTTTAAGAAGCGGACAAGACGTGTAGCAGCGGCCGGTCCCCCAGCACGCAGGAATCCCCACTGGGAGACATTCGCTGCTGCTCATAAGTGAAGGAATTAATAGACAGATTCATTCATGTCCCTGGCAAGGAGTCGGATTTACAAATGGTTGCCACGCGTCCGCAAGCACAAACATGCCCGCCAAGACGGGGCAAATAAGAGGTTCCTTGGTGGAAATACACTGCACCCTGAGTGTTACGAGCTGCGAAGGAAGGCAACGCCGCGCGGGTTTGTGCTTGCGTGCGTGGCGAGGCGCGGTAATGTGGCCGCGGGGAGCCTGCATGTGCCGGGAACGTGTTGCCAAGTGGGGCGTGTAATTACCTTGCTGTAAACACTCCCAATAAAACACACACACACACACACACACACACACACACACACACACACACACTGCTAATCATGAAAACACTAGGACCGTTAAGTAAGTACATGTACACATACATACGAGCACGCAAGCACGTACAAACGCACACACGCCTACACCCCGGCCACGCACGCACCCCGCTGGGCCATTCATAAGCCGTGGCGGTAATGTGTGACGCCGGCCTGACGACGTCCATCAAAGGCCATTAGCATAACTAACACTTAGTATTCAGCGGTGCGCTAATAAGCTGTTTGTGTAGCGAGATGCGTGTGTGTACAGGCCAGGCCGAGGGTGCTGACGTGTGTGTGTGTGTGTGTGTGTGTGTGTGTGTGTGTGTGTGTGTGTGTGTGTGTGTGGTGCTAACACATGACTTGACTGATATTTACCCACACTGCTAAATAAGTCCCGGTCGCCACTACACTACCAAACTGTTTCCTTTATTGCTGCTTTCTTCTTCATAACCACGAGTCTCGCGCTAAACACATACAGACTCACGACCACCGACGCCACTTTTATCTCTCCACCAACTGTCCACCTGAGAACACACAGCCCATCCTCTCTCAGCCCTTTATGGAGAGACATTTGGCAAGGCTTATATATTTTTTCTATTTGCTCTGAAGCTCTCGTCATATCCCCTTATAGGTGTGTAAATAAAAAAATAGTTACTCCGTCCATTCGCTTTTACATTTGCACAGGTTTCGTTATTATGATTGCAGCGGGGAATAAGGTAGAGAATGGAATAGCAGGTACTAATATTCCCGTCACCACCGGCAGACCACATACTAGTTATGGGATGTAAGTACAGCGTATAAAAAGTTGACATAGACTTGTACTACGACCTGTACGTACGACTACCCATCAAAACTCTCACCAGGCGGTACAAAGTCGTCTGTTTCTCCGCAGGTACACAACCAGCGCCACCTTTTACCACCTCTTTGTAACTCTGCACGTGCGTAAAACCAGTTAAGGGGAGGTAGACAGGTAAACCAGCCACCCTCGCCTCACCTGTGTAGACGTCCCATATTACCTGTATTAATTAGACAAGCACGCTACGGGAACTTTCTGCAACACATGATTATTGATGGGAATTTACGTAAAAAAGACTTGCTTAATACTTACAACCCATGGATGAGTGGGTGTGCTGGTGGTGGTGGTATTGCAGTATTGGTCTGTTCTGCAATAGATAAAAGAATATCAAGGTATTATATACATAGATAGATGGATTGATATAGAGATAGACTGATAAATAATGAGATAGATTAATTGATAAGTAGACAGATACTTTAATGACCACCAAAGTAGAACACAAGTCACATTTTTCAGGATTCCAACAACAACAAAAAATCTGATCCAGACTTGACACACATCCTTCCAGAACATTTACCAGCAGTATCTCAAATTCCCTAACACAGAGGATAACATACAGACACACACGACCTATGAATTACACCCCAAACTCTTAATGAACTCCACGAAAATCAACAAGCACATTTAGTGGAGAACAAGCCTTACCACCACCACCACCACCACCACCACCACCACCACAGCCACCACGATCCTCAGTGTTCTTCATTGTCTCCAGAATTCTTCCCTCTATACGAATCGAACACGACATAAGAATAAGAATTATGTTTGTATTCAAAAGCACCGCCTGTCTTATGAAAAACGCGAAGAGGGAGGATGCTGGGCGTGAAGGAAAGGCAGAAGAATTGATGCTGGGAGAGAGAGAAATTGGGAAAATGGTAAAGGAGGAGAGGGTACGGATAACACTGAGATGGATGGAAGAATGTGGATGAGAAAAAAGGATAAAATGAAGGAAAATCCGTGGTAAGTATAAAAAGTGAGAGAGAGAGAGAGAGAGAGAGAGAGAGAGAGAGAGAGAGAGAGAGAGAGAGAGAGAGAGAGAGAGAGAGAGAGAGAGAGAGAGAGAGAGAGAATAACAGCACACAGCACACCCCATGAAAGTAAAAAAGCGTGTGAGACATGACATCAGGCAAGAAACTACGCTGTAACAGACCCCGCCAACCTTCCTACAGTTTGGCGTCGTTTTTATGCATACGCCGAAGCTTCCCCCGCCCAGCCGCCACCTGGGGCAGAACACTGGGGTGATAAATAAAGCAAATTTAGCACTTATCGCACACGGGTCGGCCGGCAAGCGTCGCGTCACACACCACTGGTTCGCGCGCCGCCCGCAAGATTTATATCACCGAATAATGGATGTAATTCCTATCAATGACATATTTCCTCTCGCTTTCCTCCTTGCTAATGCCTTACTTAGGTCGCGTGCGTTCACCTGTGTGTGTGTGTGTGTGTGTGTGTGTGTGTGTGTGTGTGTGTGTGTGTGTGTGTGTGTGTGTGTGTGTCAGAGAGAAACTTTATACGACTTTTAGAGCGGTGTTATGCCCGAGTGCACATAAATCATGTTAATCTCTCTCTCTCTCTCTCTCTCTCTCTCTCTCTCTCTCTCTCTCTCTCTCTCTCTCTCTCTCTCTGTCTCTCTCTCTCTCAAACTCGGTCCCTTATCGCCGCAGTGACCAGGAATTTCCATACAACACGAAAGGCTCCTCCGTCCAGCCGGTATTTCATTCTCGGTCATAAAGAAAAAATTACACGCCGGTGGTGTTTTCGTGTATATTCCCGGCCCTGAAGGATGGCCGGGGAGGCTGTACATAAACTTAACGTCACTCAGATGTGTGAAGTGTTGTGCGACGGCGGCGTGGAGGGACGGAGGGACGTTGGGAGAGAGAGACAGAGGGAGGGGGGCTTAAGTATGAGATGGAGGGGTTGAGGAATGGAGGGAGGGTAGTTGTATGGGATCTGGAGGGTAGGTTGATCGGTGAGCAACGGGTGAGAATGATGGTTGTGAGGGAAGAGACAAGATGGAGAGGTTGGGGTAAAAGGAGACGGCAAGAGGAAGAACCGTGACGAGTGGAGGAGGAGAGGAGACGGAGGAGGAGGACGGGGAGGAGGGAGGGTAGATGGAGAAAGACTACAATTTTGATATAATGGAAGGATTTAGTAGGAGGATGTAAAAGGTGGAGTAGAGAAGGAGCAGAGAAGAGGAGAAAGAGAAGAAAGAGGGAGATGGGGAGGAGGAGGAGGAGGAGGAGGAGGAGACAGAAGGACGGCAACGAAAACAGCACACACGTATCAAGGGAAGACGAGAAACAGTGGTGAGTGACGGAGAGATTGAGTGAGAGACGGGCAAGATAAAGAGGGAGCGAGTGAGGGATGGATGGATGGATGAAGGGAAGGGAAGGAAAGGGGAGGGAAGGGGAGAGAGGAGGGGAGGGAGGAGGGAGGAGGGGCGGCCAGCACACCTGAGCCGTCCCGTCAACGCCGAAGATCATAATCGGGCAGGTGCGGAAAGGGCGGCGAGAATTTATCCTTGTAGCAGCAAACCCACCGTGGCATAAATCCTAATTATAAGATCCGCCTCCGCCGCGGCCCAACTCCGTGTCATCCAGGGAGATAATTATTTCGGAGAGGCGGAGGAGGAGGAGGAGGAGGAGGAAGAGGTCGGGGTAGGAGCAAGGGTGGTGGTCGGTGGTGCGAGAGAGAGATACGCATCGGCCGCCATCAGTCATTGGTGGGCCACGACGTCAATTAGCTGCTATTGGTGAACTAACGCCGTATCCCGTCCTTGATAAAACTACACAGGGGATCAACTGAAAGTTCCCCATCCCGTCCCTTACGCCCCCCCTGACACACACACACAAACACACACACACACACACACACACACACACACACACACACACACACACACTCTCCTGTCCCTCCCTGCCACGTCTCCCTCAGTGCCTCCAAGGCTCCTAAGATATTGCTGCCTACTATGGGCGACTCAGGTTATGCCCCAGTGGCGCCTCATTGCCTCATACATACTATCTCCCATTGACATGCTGCACGCTCACCTCGTTGCCATTGCGTTCTATTTGGCGATCACACTCCCGCCCCTGAGCAACTCACTCACCTGCCGTCCTTACAACAACACTCCACTTGCCATTACGACCTCATAAGAAGACCAAGTATATCGCGTACTTAGTGTGAGATATGGTAGGAAACCTTGGGATGAGTTAGGTGTACTAAAATCTACATTGCGAGTCTCTTAACGGCCTCCACGAAAGTTGTCTTGCTACATCTTGTTTTATTAGTTCCGGGCTGAGGTCAGGAGGGATGAACACTTTACATCTTCATCGTTGGTAAATCTTTATGCATTTTTTTATGATTATGGCTCACTTCAGGAAGATAAATCTTAAGTGGACGAGCCATCTAGTTCAGAGTAAGCATTTACACGTTTTAGAGAGTTAATTGCCTTCAAAATGGACTGAGTCTCTCCCTAAGGAGTAGAGCCCTGAGAGGTTACGAAACACATAGATCTGAAACGAAGCACTTCCTTGTTCATCATTTCTCACAGACCTGACAGCGACAAGACCACAAAAGAGGCCAAGACTCCGTGCTTAGCGTGACCAGCCCACCACAGCGACCACCACACAGGCCTTCCAAGCATCTGTCAGGCTGACTGGCAGAGCAGGCGCATCCGTGTTCCTAAATAACTACTGAAGCAAAAGAAGATGTCGCGGCACGGGCGTGGGCAGGGCGTGGGTGGTGTGTGAGATAAGCGTGGAGGGCATGCGAGCAGCGGGTGTTTTACCAGGACGCCTCGTGGTGATGCGCCGCTATCTGCCTGGAGGTCGAGAGGTCAGCCCCTAAAAACCAGTCCGAGGAGGGTGAACGAGGCCGCAGGCGTGAGGGCGTGAAACTGTTGAGGCGAGGCCACGCGAAGACCTGGGAAGGTTGTGTGTGTGTGTGTGTGTGTGTGTGTGTGTGTGTGTGTGTGTCTTGGGAACACGGCCAACACTTGTCGGGGACGAGATTAATCTAGCTACTGTTTGTTGTTGCTGCGTTGTCGTGGTCAGTGGTGGTGGTGGTGGTGGTGGTGGTGGTGCTACTGCTACTGTTGATGTTAAGAGACGGTGATGACGCTGGTGGTAATTGATGGTACTGATGGTACTGATTGATGCCGAAGAATGATACAAGAAACGCAATTTTAGAGCAGGCATTGACTTCGTAGCGGTGACGGTAGTGATGATACTAGAAGAGGCAGCTCGTGGAAATAATAGTGTTAATAATGAAGGCGATAGTTCAAGGCAGAGTGGCGTGTAGTGAAGGAGTGGTGAAGTGCATGAGTGAGGGTGGGCGTGTTGTGCACTACACGTCATATTTTATTCAAGCAGTGTGGTGGTGACGTGCTGGTGGTGAGCTCCAACAAGGCTCATCTAAACATAAACAAACTCCGTGTAGGGCGAGACAGCGTGTGAGGGAAGGCTAACAGTGACGGGTGACGCAAGCCGGAGACGTGTACTAAGTGGGTGGGCGAGGAAAGAAGGTGACGTGATGATGGTGACGGTGATGGTGGTGGTGGTGGTCATGGCAGTGATGGTGGTGATGGTGGAAGTGTCAAGGTGTGGACAGTATTTTAAAAGTGGAAAGGTGTGTACTCGTACTTGTAAAGAACATGTAAGTGAAGGAGAGGACGTGAATGGGTGTAGCAGTGATAGTGGCGGCGGCGGCGGCGGCGGAGGCGGCGGCGGTGGTGGTGGTGGTGGTGGTGGTGGTGACAGTGCATTCAGCGTGTTTGAATAAAAGAAAACCAAGTGAGGTGCTGGATAGAATGTGGATGTGATGATATGCGTGGGTTGTGAGGGTGTGTGGTAACTTATGGTAGTGAGAGAGAGAGAGAGAGAGAGAGAGAGAGAGAGAGAGAGAGAGAGAGAGAGAGAGAGAGAGAGAGAGAGAGAGAGAGAGAGAGAGAGAGACCACCCTGATATATGGCCTGGTATACAGCGTTAAAAAGACACATGGGTGGGTGGGCGGGGATGCGTCAACCCATCTGTGAGGCGGCGTGACAGGGCGTGTGTGTGAGGCGTGTGTGCGAGACGGGGAAGCTGTCGCCGGGGTGTCAGGGCATAAGGAGAGGAAGGGAGTGAGGCAAAGGCAGGGGAAGAGGGTAGGAGGGCATGGAAGTTATAGGAAGGGAGAGAGGGAGTGGGAAGGGGTCACGTCTTCTTCCATCTTTCCCTCCTCCTCCTTCTCCTCCTCCTCCTCCTAACCTATCCCTCCTCCTCCTCACCATCCTCTATCTCCATCTCTATCAGCGCAGCGAGAAATTTACGGGTGGTGGTTAGGCTTGTCGGCGGCTGATTGATGGCGATACATTAGGGTGTAATTGGCCATAAACACAGCACTTGGTAATCATAAATTAATCATCTTTTACATACATTTTCATACACGGCTCTGGGAACACACGACGCTGGGACGACACGGGACAAAATTCGAAGGTTTCAGTGTCATCTCAGTCAACATAAGCAAGGATGTCGAGTTTTGCGTCACTTGCTTCGTGTACGAGTCAGACGCCGTGTTTTTGTGCAGTCCAGACTTGACTTGACTCTAATCTATGCGCACTTTATAGGGTAAAAGGCCAAGTGTTCTGGGCTATGCTGGCTATTGGCGTTGTCCTTGTATGAGTCATGGCACGTGTGGTGTGGTGTCTGCCTGATGGCTATTAAAGATATCGAGTTTCTGACCACGTAAAAATATATATAAATAAACAAAAACATGTATATATCCAGGGGAGTACACGAAATTTAAATACAATATATATATAGTTGAATATACAAGCAGATACAAATGAATAAATACTTTTAAATACATTATGGCAAGTACACAAAAATACAAACAAAATAAACCAATGAATGGACAAGTGATATATGTAACCAGGGAAGTAAACAAGCCAATAAACAAACAAAAACAAATAGGAGTCAAAAGTGAAATTGGCTTGCTTTTCAAAACAAGCAACAATATGGAGGGGAGAAAAAAAAAAGCAGGAGCCGCCCACGCGCACGAAACATGACACCCGCCTGACGCACGTGTGACATGACGAGGCCGCAGCTCTGCCCGGCCCACCAAAATGAGCAGGATCAAGAGCAGCGAAACACATGATACAGTCACCAGGAACTGCTCGCGAATGTTAATCAGTAAACAAAGGAATAGGCGTCCAACACACACACACACACACACACACACACACACACACACACACACCTTGACAAGTGGCTGGAAGGGATGGATGAAGGGATGAAGGGAGAGGAAGAGGGGGAGGCAAC
This sequence comes from Scylla paramamosain, assembly GCF_035594125.1. NCBI lineage: Eukaryota > Metazoa > Arthropoda > Malacostraca > Decapoda > Portunidae > Scylla > Scylla paramamosain. The sequence continues at coordinate 21,282,681 of NC_087155.1, read as the reverse complement.
AGAGGAAGAGGGGGAGAGGGGGAGAGCTGGAGGGAGGAAGAGGAGTCAAGGTGGGGAGGAGAAGAGTAGGAAGGAGTGGAGTGGGGAGAAGTGAACGTAAGTATACTGGTGGGGTGACCTCACGGGGAGTGGCTTGCCGGCTCCTCCTCTTCCTTCCTCCTCCACCTCCTAACCCCTTTCCTCCACACCCTCCTCTCCTTGTGCCTCCTTTTATCCACCCTCCCCTGCTGCCGTGGGTGGGGAGGGGCACACACCCCCGGCAGGCATGCAAGCAGACAGAGCGGTGTCGTGTTTCCCTATCACAGGCTTCGTTACGGCGCACACCACACTACCCTCTGCCCACTGCCTGCCTCTGCTGCCTGGCGTGACCGCCGCCACAAAACAAAATGTGAAAACAGCAAACCTGCATTAAACTAACCGCCACCACAAGGCCGAGAGAGAGAAAAAAAATTATAAATAGAAACTAGTTTACAAAATAGGTAAGTAAACGAAATAGAATATACTAAAGAACTCAAACGTAAAAGTAAAAGTAAAATGTAGATAGACGTATGAATAAACAGACAAATGTAAAAAAAATAAAAGAAAATCTAGAAAAAATAAAATATTGACACCTCGCTACCATAAAAAAAAATTCAAAGATGAAAATGTGTGAATATTTAAGCCGAATTACTATACACGACAAGAAAAAAGTAATAATAATAAAAGGCGACGATACCAACACCGCCTTCAACTAAAGAGAATGAAAGTAGAAACAGGATACTGGCACCGAAGTAAACAAGTGTTGGGTGACACTCTTTGCCTTTCTTATATATCAACTTTGTCCTTGTCGTGCCTTATCGTCTTCATCTTACTGCTCCGTACTCTCTTTTTATCCTTCCATCCTCATTCTCTCTCATTATCTATCATGTTCCTTTTCTCACTTCGTTGCAGTGTTAAGCTTCCCGTGTACCTCCACTTGGCAAGCTTAAAACGTTCCAAGTTCAATTTCACATTTTAAAAACTCCTTCAGACATGGATTACCAAAGTGTCTGCCAACCTCAGAGAATTGGAGAGCAAAATATTGTTACGCAAGGGCCACAAAAATTTAACGTTTAAAATATCTCAACATTTAAGACAGATATGAGTGCAAGTCTTTACACTTCACTAGAATAAACGCACAAAAATATCAGATTCAACAAAAATGTTCGTACGCGCGAGGAAATATTACAGCTCACCTAAAACAAACTCAAGGTAAAAATCAAATACAGCGAGTCTGAGGTCGCGACAAGATATGCATGATAGGGAGGTAAGACACGGCTCCGCGTACACACACACAAAATAATAAATAATCTTCACCTTACGGGTCTGACAGCGGAACGTGGCGGCCACTCTGCTATACATTTTTATCTATTTTCTTCATCTACAGCGAAGGACGCCAACAGCCTGCAGGAATAGCTGGAAAAACACGCGATAAAACCTTTGGGAAAGTGAATCTCTTGACAATTAAAATTATAAGCAGTCATGCTCTGTTTCAAGTACAATGCTCAGGCGGGTAAATCATAAGAAATATAAAATTGCACCGAGATTATTGTGCTTAGATATTATCAAGGAAAGGCTCACACTCACGACGGCCGATTTAATGTAAAAACTCTAACGATAATAAATTATATTCAGCCATACCCTGCTTCAATAATATTTCTATTATGGGTAAAGCATAAAAATAAGACTGCAGTAACATCGATAAATATACAGATTACGAGAAGCTCATAATTACTATTGCCCATAAACGTAACAATTATAATGGTAACTCTAATTGCAGGAAATTCCTTAAATATTCCTTGGCATTTTCTAGATTTCACCAACACCTAAAAGTTAACAATTACTTTAATCTCCCGATGGACTACACTATACAAATTTACAAGAAAGAGCCTCGACGACTTCCTCAAGCAGCAGCACCTGACACTGATGGCGACATGGCAGTGTAGTTCTGGAATTTATAAGCTTACTTAAGTGAAGAATCCGATTTATTATTTCTAAAGCAGATTCTTGGTAATTTGCAGAAGCCATCTTTTATCATAAACTCGTGGATTTTTTTTTTTTCTTCTTCTTTCTTTGCATAGACAAGACTCAGCGGTGAAGGCTTGTTTCTTTTTCTCTCTCCTTCAAGAGTTAAGACGAGGGCCGGCAGGTGCTCCTCAAGGCAGCCTTCCTTCCCTCTTAATTACGGCAGGTGAGTAAGTTCTGCTGATGTCACCCCTAAGAGTGTCTTCCCCCCACCTCTCTCTCTCTCTATCTCTAAGTTTTCTTGACAGGAAGCACCACTATTTTTTTCTTTTCACACATCACGTTAATTCCTTAGGGCATAATTATTATTGTCCCTTCTTCTGCATCATTATCTTCTTCTATCCCTCTATAATTTTCCTTAATGTGCAGAAGTGGCTGATTATTATATACGGTAATTTTTTTTTATTCTGGATGTCTTGAATCACCATTATTATTGTTGTCATTGCTATTAGTTTTCACCCATTCCTTCATCACACACGCACTACTTCTGCACCTCATAATATGAATACAGCAAGTTAAACATATCCATCATTACAAATTTAACCTGGTTACCGGCATTCACTGATCAGCCCTTCCCTGATCAGCTCCCGTGAAAGACCACCACCACCACCACCACCAGACCTTCCTATACACATACACACTTTTATTTGCTTATTTATTTATTTACTTATTTGCATATTTATTTACACTGGTTTGGTGAGTCTGAGGAGGAGGAGCAGCAGCAGCATCCTGATAACTTGTTTCGTGACGTAACCTCTTCCTCAAGGGCTCTCTCTCTCTCTCTCTCTCTCTCTTCTCCTCCCTCTCTCTCTCATCCTCTCCCTCTCTCTCCATCTCCTCTCTCTCTCTCTCTCTTTCTCTCTCTCGTCCTTCTCAACCTCTGTCTCAATCGCATATTCACATCAGCTTTTTTTTTCTTCTCGTGTGTGTGTGTGTGTGTGTGTGTGTGTGTGTGTGTGTCCTCCCCCTCCCTCTCTCCTCGCAACGTTGTAGCAAGGCTGTTTACCCTATTCAGTGCAAATATTGTGATGACAAACATGTGGATTTGGCAAGGATGGGGTGACGGAGGGGAGGTGGCGGCGGCAGGTGTGACGGGGAGAAGGCGGGAGAGGTGACTTTAGTGAGGAGAGGGCAAGGGTGAAGGGATGGGGAGGAGAACGCGGCAGGGGTGACAGGGGTGGCCAGGGTGACAGGGAGACGAGGCTGGAGGGATGATAACGAAAGAATGAACATGAAGAAGACAGGAAGAATGATTTTTGGATGATAAATATAAGACTGAATGAGAAAAAAGAGAAGAGACGCTGGGAAGAAGAAAAAGTCATGCAGTGTCAGGCAGGAAGTGCAATTTTGAGTAAGAAATATAAGGCAGTGAGGGAGAAAAATAGAGATGCTGAGAAGAACAAGAAAAATCCTGGAGTGACAAGGAGAATGGAAAGGAGTTACCGCAGGAACGTGGAGATGTGCGACGGATGAACAGAGAAAAGACGGCAGGAAAACAACGTTAACGGAATGGGTGATGGGAAGAGAGTTGGAAGGATGAGGAAAACTAGGAAGAAGGGAAGGAAATCAAGTTGAATGAAGGAATGGAAGGAAAGAAGGAAGATAGGAGGAAGAGGAAGCTTTGTCTCGAGAGTAATGAGAGAGAGAGGAGAGAGAGAGAGAGAGAGAGAGAGAGAGGAGAGAGAGAGAGGGAGAGGAGAGAGAGAGAGAGAGAGAGAGAGAAAGCCTAAGGAGAAGAGGAGGAGGAGTGGGGAAAGAGTGACGGAATAAGTGTTTATTGGTGTTATTGTTTTTGTCAATGCATTTTTTTATCTTATTATTCTTTCTCTTTCTTAACTTAAAGCTACACTTTTTGTTTTGTTTCGTACGGATTCTCACAGTTTGCCTCCCACCTTCTTCACCGTTAAACAAACACACACACACACACACACACACACACAGACACAGACACACACACACACACACACACAGACACGGACACACACACACACACACACACACACACACACACGAGACATACAAGGAAAGAAATGAAAGAAGGAAGGAAGACAAATGAAAGAAGGAATGGTGGAAGAAATAAATGAATGAAGAACATAACAAAATGGAGAGAGAGAGAGAGAGAGAGAGAGAGAGAGAGAGAGAGAGAGAGAGAGAGAGAGAGAGAAAGAGTGTGTGTGTGTGTGTGACTCTGTGGTATCTGCGACGCCTCATCTGAATGCCAAGAGGGACTTTTATGAGGCAATTCTCGCTCGACTTATCATAGTGAGTCAAGCCTCTGCGGGATCAGGGCGGGGAGAACACCAATAAATAGACAATAAAAACATGTACAAATGGAGTCAAAATTGAGCACGGCAAGCAGCTATAGCGGACAGTAGAGCAACATTAGCAAGAGAGCACTGCAGGTAAAATAGGAAATGAATGATGACTTGAAGATAGATTAATTGCAGACAGTACGGGAGCATTAACAGGAAAAACATTGCAGTAAAAAAATATACCTAAGTTATTAACTTGGAGGTAGAGTGATATTAGCAGGAAAAGCAACGCAGTAAAAGTTTAACTGAATCTTTACCGTTAGGGCAGGTTAATAATAATAGACAATAGGGTAACATTAGGAGAGAAAACAGTGTAGTAAAAATAGAGCTAAATTATTCACCTGAAGACAAGTTAATAATAATAATAGACAGTAAAGTGATATTAGACGCCTAAAAAATAATTGAAATGAATCATAAGAAATTCTAAACAGTAGACAGAGTAACATTAGGAGAAAAACAGTACTAAAAATACGAGAGAGAGAGAGAGAGAGAGAGAGAGAGAGAGAGAGAGAGAGAGAGAGAGAGAACGCCCAGAATCAGAAAACACCTGAAGTTCAGAAAACACAGCGTCCTCCAAGATGTTGTTTATGTTTGTCAATATTTTAGGGACAATTCATACACGCGAGGCTCTCGAGTGACGCAGATTGAGGCAAATCACTGCCCTGCCCCGTGATCTGTGTCTTGGGCGACGCTCGGGGCGCCATCCTAACCCCGTCACCCTCGCCACCACAACACAACAACAACAACACAACGGCTCAGCACAGCACAACACGGCCTCTTTCACACCTGCACGCCATGACTAAGCAACACGGATGTAAACAAGTTATAATAGAGTGGTGGAAAGAATCGCTCTAGGCACAGGTATACAAGAGTTGTGTGAGTTAATGTATGACGTATGAAAATGCCAATAAAGAATACTGTTACGGAAAATGGAAAATGACACAGTAATAAAGTAATGATGAAGAATGAAAAAAAGATAAGTATAATATTCACCGATAAACAGTAAAAAATAAATGAATGTATGCAAGTAAAATTAAAAAAAAAAACAAATAAATTAAATAAAAAATAATCATATAAGAATATAACTAGATAATCATATAAGAATATAACTAGAATAGAGATAAACGACACAGAAAGATTGTTAATAAGGAATAAAGAAAAAAGTAATAAAATACTCAAAAGAATAAGTGAAGAAAAAATGTTATTTACAAGTTATTACACCGTCTTTAAAAGGCAAGTCAACTTGCAACATTTAAAGTGTAAGATGAAAATATTATCATTATTGAATGCTTCGTCATTTTCACGCCTGTGTTAATGAGACATAATGATGATGAATAATGATTCTCTCTCTCTCTCTCTCTCTCTCTCTCTCTCTCTCTCTCTCTCTCTCTCTCTCTCTCTCTCTCTCTCTCTCTCTCTCTCTCTCTCTCTCTCTCTCTCAGGGATAGGCCAAGAAAATGTAATTTAAAAGATCATGTGTGTGTGTGTGTGTGTGTGTGTGTGTGTGTGTGTGTGTGTGTGTGTGTGTGTGTGTGTGTGTGTGTGTGTGTGTGTGTGTGTGTGCGTGTCCGTTTTAATATAATAACTAGCTGTGTACACGTTCCTGTATGTATCTATGTACGTGCTAGTATTTGTGAACGTGACTGTGTGTGTGTGTGTGTGTGTGTGTGTGTGTGTGTGTGTGTGTAGTATCAGCGGTCATGTGCGCGTGATCTTGACTCCTACGCGTGTCCCTGTCATGTCCAAGCGTCACGGATACGAGAGGAGGAGGAGGAGATGGAAAAAAAAAAAAAAAAATACACAAGATGGAGAAAATAAGGGTCCGAAGTAAAGATACATAGAAGGTGGAGGAAGAAGGAGAGGAAAGTAAAGAGAGAAGAGGAAAAGAAGACGAAGGAAAGGAGACGAGTGGGAGAGGGAAGGCATGTGAGGAGGAGGGAAGATATATGATGCAAGTGACCGGCAAGAAGAACATTAGTTTCATATTACACTTCCTAGAACATCCCGGAGTGGAGAGAGAGAGAGAGAGAGAGAGAGAGAGAGAGAGAGAGAGAGAGAGAGAGAGAGAGAGAGAGAGAGAGAAAGCGCAACCCTGAAACCAAGGCAACAAACACACAAAGGACGACTTGAGACCACAAGCGAGGGCCACAAACGCTATCTCGGTGGCCGCGTGGGTTCCCTGGAATTCACTGAGTTAGGCGGCGGCTGCTGGATGACTGGGAGACTGGATGATTGAACTGATGGGCGAAGTGTCTGGAGGCGGTGGTTGAGTGGATAGGGTGACGAAACGGGAGTGGAGGAGTTGGACAGTCGACATTTGATATATTTCGCTTCTCAGTTCAATGACGGCGTTTTTTTTTATCTCTCTCCCTCTTTTCTCATACTAAATTTGACAAACTTCATTTCTTTCACTCCAGATTTGACAAATTTCTCTCCTATCTCATTTTTAACTTAAGAATTCTCACCTCTCAGACCAAACTTTAAAAATTTCGCCTCTTCCAGTTCAAACTTGACATTTTTCATCTCCCTCAGTCCAAACATGATAAATGTCGCTTCTCTCAACCTAAACTTGGCACACTTCGCCTGTCTCTCCTCCTCTCTCACTCCAAACTTGCCAAATTCCACCTCTTTCTCTCAGTCCAAACATGACAAATTTCGCTTCTAGCTAAGTGGTTAAGATGACAAGGATGTTCACTACACAACACTACGTTTGACTGTCACTACGGCCCACTGGAGCGCTGGAATGCTATATATACAAAAGCCTTAAGAGGTACAGCAAACACGCCCTATAAAATATCAGGCCGGGTCAGTATAGTCTGGGCCGACCACCCGAGGCCTTACGAATACCAACGTACCATTTGGTCCGAGTTTCAATAGATGGCAAACTCTCACGTCCCATGACCTACAGCGTGCTATCTTCTCTCCTTCTCGTCACCATTATTAGAATACCTGACGAAGGCCGAGGTGCAGGGTGAGGGTGAGGGTGAGGCGGTGCCGGGTTAGCCAAGGTCGCCCTCCACCCGGGACACCAAGGAAGGTCATCCCACTCACTCCACCCCAATACCCGCTATGGACTTATCACTCCACACTCCTCTAGTGGTCAGCTTCTACACGACAACGCCCCCTCATCTCTCCTTTGTCCCTCCTCCCCTCCCCTCACCCCCTTTTCCATCCCCTCTCTCTAGCCTCCCCTCATCCTCATTTTTTTCTCTCCACTACCCTCCCATGCCCTCCCCTGGCCTGCCCCACCTGCCCCTCCCTCCCCCCAGGGCGCCCAGCACACCTGTTCTCCACGCATCATCCCACGCCACTCCTGACCGACATTTAATACCTAGACAAACACGTCTTTTTGCCCGCATTTGGCTTTTATTGCGCCACGAGGAGGCGTTGCCCTTATTGTTTCTATTATTATTATTATTATTATTATTATTATTATTATTATTATTATTATTGTTCTTAATGGTGATGTGAAAGCACTAATATCATTAGCAACAATAGTAATAGTAAAATAGTAGTAGTAAAGTAGTAGTAGTAAAGTAGTAGTAGTAGTAGTAGTAGTAGTAGTAGTAGTAGTAGTAGTAGTAGTAGTAGTAGTAGTAGTAGTAAATAACAGAACAAGTGAGAAATGGAAAAGGAAAAATTTATCGGGAAACGGAAAGGAGGAGGAAGAGGAAGAGGAAGAGGAGGAGGAGGAGGAAGAGGAAGAGGAAGAGGAAGAGGAGGAGGAGGAGGAGGAGGAGGAGGAGGAGGAAGAGGAGGAGGAGCAGGAGGAAGAGGAAGAGGAGGAGGAGGAGGAAGAAGAGGCGGATTAAGATGAACGATGATAATTAAGAGAATGAAAGATGAATAACCTGATGAGGCGTGAGGTGTTATGTCGCCTTTCCCTACCCACGAAATAATAAACAGCACCTAATTACCACTAAGAGATATAGAGGAGGGGGGATGATGGACGGCTTGAGGGAGGTGGACGGGCACAGCAAGAGGGAATACCAATAAACAATCCCCATCAGAGGTAGCTTCAGACATTGACAGCTAACATGAAAAAATAAATAGATAAATAAGAGATATCGCTATGGTTAGAAATACAGGTAGGTAGGAAGGCTGGTGAGGCAGGTTTGGAGCAGACTGTCCGTATATTTACCACACAGAGTATAGCAGCAGTAAGTACCTTGCCTCCCACGTGCCTGTCTGAGCGTATGTACCTTCCCTTCCTCCACCACATGACATAGACCATTTATCTTAAACCTTAACATTAGAGGGGTATAAAACTGCAATTAAATTTGATTCTCTCTCTCTCTCTCTCTCTCTCTCTCTCTCTCTCTCTCTCTCTCTCTCTCTCTCTCTCTCTCTCTCTCTCTCTCTCTCTCTCTCTCTCTCTCTCTCTCTCTCTCTCTCTCTCTCTCTCTCTCTTACATTCCTTTAATTTTACTACTTCAAATTATCAGTCCATCTTTCTTTCATACTTCTCTCTCTCTCTCTCTCTCTCTCTCTCTCTCTCTCTCTCTCTCTCTCTCTCTCTCTCTCTCTCTCTCTCTCTCTCTCTCTCTCTCTCTCTCTCTCTCTCTCTCTCAACTAAATAATGCGGGGCGCGTGTTGACCGTGCGTGCTAATGCTCCGCCAAACAGCGCGCCGAAGGTTGGAACTTTGTGTTGTAATTACAGAATAAAGCTTTTGTTTGTCGTGCCAACACTGCCTTGCAACACAGCACACCCCATCCCTCTCTCCCTCTCGCCTGACCCGCCCTAATGACAGCCCCTCTCCGACCCCTCTCCGACCTCCCTTTTAAACCCTAGCTGATCTGGGGCTCTCTTCTCTGTGGCCTCCCTCACCTCTTCTCTTCCTGCTTCCCTCCTGCCGCGTCGTGCTAGGTGGTACGAGTCTCACAGGTGTATATAACAAGTGTCTTAGCGGCCGTGGGGGGTCACTCGTTAGTCAAGAGTCGTGGGGAGTCATTACCAGTGTGCTGAGGCTGAGGGAGGGCGAGGCTTGTTACTGCAGTCTCGCTCGCTCCAACCTCCCCTCGCTTCACCTTTTCTGTCTGTGTCTCTGTTTCTTTGTCTCCGTTTGTCTCTCTCTGTCTGTCTGTTTGTTTGGTTGGTTTGCTCTTTGTCTATGTCTGTCTGTATGTCTGTCTGTCTGTCTCTCTGTCTGTCTGCCTGTCTGTCTGTCTGTCTGTGTCTGTCCTTTCCTTTCTCCATTTGCCTCTCTTCTTCCTCCTTTCTTTCCTTCTCGCTATTTTTTTTTTCTCTCTAGTTCCCCTTAATCTCTCTTCCTTCTTTTCTCCTTCCTTTCTTCCCCTCTTCCATTCCTCGCTCTTGTCCACACTTCCTTCTCTCTGCTTCCCTTCTTAATTCTCTTTTCTTTCTTTCTTCTCCTCTTCCTCCTGCCCTCCCTTCCTCTCTCCCTCCCTCCCTCAGCCCTCCACGGGTCCCTCCGCCCAGCACAAGGTCAGGTGAGGCGGGGAGTAATCAGTGCACCTGGCGAGATCATTACCTGTAGTAAAGAATGTCTGACTCCTTTTTTTTTTTTTTTTCCAAGTCTTATTTTTCTCCCTCCACTTTTGCCTCATCTGCAGTTCACGACGCCGCGCCTCCGCCCCGTCCGCCGCCGCTGCCTCCTCCCACTCGTCCCCCATCGCCAGTCCTCCTAATGCTGCTAATGTTCATCTGCGTGGCCAGGTGCGTAAGGGCAGCAGAGCAGAACAATTATATCTTAACGCTCTTGTGTATCCCAGTTTGGAAGCGCACGTCTTTTAGAGCATGTATTTTTCCCTCATCATCTTCGCTTTCAATTAGCATCGCCTAGATCTCCTTCCCCCTGTTTCTGATGGTGGTGGTGCTCCTTCTCCCTCCTCCTCCTCCTCGTTGCCTCGCTGTAATTTACGAACCACCACCTCAGCTTCTTACTCTTTTACTGAGTGGGGCGTTCGTCTCTCTCTCTCTCTCTCTCTCTCTCTCTCTCTCTCTCTCTCTCTCTCTCTCTCTCTCTCTCTCTCTCTCTCTCTCTCTTATTTACAATTAACTCCACGTCCATCTCTATTTTAAAACAATTTTCTGGCCGCTCTCTCATTTATCATCGCCAGTATTTCCAACATTCTGTCTTTTCCTCTCATTTACACGGACCCGGAGGACCAACCTACAACTTCTGCCTGCTGAGTGGCTCTTGAGGCTCGAGAGGCCGTCACTTGCCAGACACACTGACAACTCGCACGCAAAAAAACGGGAGCTAATGATTCCTGATTACGAACTTCGCATAAAGTAAGGAATCGCTTGCAGGGACATCGAGGACACCTAATGATTATCTATCTACAAAATTCAAATAGACCAGTAAAGCATCGCCTGCAGTGACCACGACGAGAACTAATGATTTCTAATGGCCAAATCCACACAAGGTAATAAATCTTTTGCAGGGACAACGAGGACTCCTAATGATTTCTAATTACAAAATTCGCTACTTATAAATAAAAGAAAGTGCCTGTGGTGACAATAAAGAGAACTAAAGATTTTTAATTACCACACACACACACACACACACACACACACACACACACACACACACACACACACACACACACGTAAGAAATCGACAGTGGTGCCATAAATTTCAAGACCCAGCAACAGTGAAGAAGTTAATTTTAAAGTCATGCACGTCAGTTTGCAGTCATCACGGAGCATTAGATCACCACCTGCACGTACGTAATACACTCAGCGAGCAGGGATATGATGTGTGTGGGTGTGGGTGCGAATGAGGGTGATGGTGAGGGGGTCCAAATAGTGTTCCTACATCCCATCACGCCTTGGGTATCATAAGCTGATTGCGACGCATGCTCTGAACGTATATCCTAAGAGGGGATGCGCTGGGAGGACACACGCTCATAATTGCATCCCGAGCCGCCGCGGTGTGGTGGTTCCGAAGGCTGCACTCTCCTCGCCGCCCTCACATATAATGATCGAAAAGTATCAGCCGCGGAAAATTATCATTGGTTACCTGAGGAGCGTCTGAGTTCATGTCTATAATTCGGATTCGGAAATTCTCACTGGAAATATAATCAGAGTACCGCTGAGAACGAACTACAGGCCGCTACAGGTACATTATGTAAAGTGTAACATCATAGCATCATATTGCCCAAACGATAAATACATAGAGAATATATATAATGAAAAAAAGACGGCACAAAATGTACCTACAACAGCGAGGCAAACAAATTATTCCTCGAAGAAATTTCCATTAAATATCATAGAAGGTTTGGGGAAGTTTCATCAGCAGGGCAGCGCAACGCAACGCCTAAGCCCTCCACCCACGACCCAGCGCGTGCCTCTTGCGGCGGCAATTAAGACCCGACGTGGCCCGAGGGAGAGGGAGCGAAGGAGAAAAGAGGAGGGAGAAAGAGCCAGGGAAAAGGAAAGATAGCCAGAGAGAGAGAGAGAGAGAGAGAGAGAGAGAGAGAGAGAGAGAGAGAGAGAGAGAGAGAGAGAGAGAGAAATACCAAGACGGGATGGAGACAGAATATAAAAGTTCAATTATTTTCTTTTTCGGAACAACAAACTGCATGTCATTCACTTCCTGTGTTTTCATCGACGTAATGACCTGGCGGCGTGAAGAATTACTCATATCATCATTATCTTACAAATATTAATCTTCCATTATTCATCTCTTATTACACTTCTTATTTTTCTAACTTCATAATGAGCAAGTGTTCTTCCTTGCATGCATCCCGAACACACTCTCTCTCTCTCTCTCTCTCTCTCTCTCTCTCTCTCTCTCTCTCTCTCTCTCTCTCTCTCTCTCTCTCTCATGTACCTGAACGCACGCATGTTGATACTGACGCGGCGGGAAGGTCAATTTGCAAGGGCGGGGCCGCTCTAAGCTATCGCCGCGTAAAATGTAATACTTTATAAAGAAAAATAAATACCATTGTTTAAAACTTATTACGTCTCCTTCGTTCTCTCTCTCTCTCTCTCTCTCTCTCTCTCTCTCTCTCTCTCTCTCTCTCTCTCTCTCTCTCTCTCTCTCTCTCTCTCTCTCTCTCTTATCGGGCGTGGCGGGCCGGAGCTGCGGGATGTCACACACAATACCGTCACCGAGACTTGACTAGACAAACACACACACACACACACACACACACACACACACACACAAAGAATGCCGCGTAAATAAAGATTGAAAAAGCACCTCAGACTGTAACAACAACAACAAACAACAACAACAACCACCATCTCTCTCTCTCTCTCTCTCTCTCTCTCTCTCTCTCTCTCTCTCTCTCTCTCTCTCTCTCTCTCTCTCTCTCTCTCTCTCTCTCTCTGCGAGGCGAATGCATACACTGAACAAACAAGTAATCAGCGTCCCCCTAATGTCTAACCAGCGTGAGCACCAGGGGAGGAGGGGGAGGAGGAGGAGGAGGAGGAGAAGGAGGGAAGAAGAAGAAGAAGAAGAAGAAGAAGAAGAAGAAGAAAAAGTAAACAACAATAACAACAACAAAGGATGGATGAAGATAATACATACGTAGGAAAGCGAAGAGGTCACGGAAAAGATAAAAGATAACAGGTTAGAACAGAATAAAAAGGAAGTGAGGAGTAAGAGGAGGAGTAGATAGCGGTGGTGAACAGAGAAGTAGGAAGAGGAGTAGGATGAAGATGATAACAATGAAAAAGAATGAGAGGAATCATAGAAAAGCAGATAAACATGAGATGTTAGAGGAATAGAAAGAGTAAGAGAAAGAGGGAATAAAAAGAAGAAGCAAGAGATTGGTGGATGTGGAGGAGGAAGAGGAGGAGGGTAACTATGAAAAGAAAAAAAAAGCAGAGGAAGTCATACATAAACATTTAAGTTTCAGAGGTTTCGAGCTGCAGAGAATAAGAGAAAAGAAGAAAAGAAACAGTAAAGAGGACTGCGGGGAGGAGGAACGGGAGGAGGAGGAAATCAGGAGTGGCTGGAGGGTCGTGTTGGCCTCGGGGCGGACTGGTCTGGCGAGCCCCGGGGGGCGATGAACACACGGGTCGTGCATCGTAACTCTGGTGAGCTGCCGGTGGTGAGAGGCGGGCAGGGGGCGAGGAGTCACTGGGAGGCAAGCGGGGTCGTGCGGAACTGAGGTAGTGCGGTTTAGAAACGTAATAATGGTCGTGGTGGCGGTGGTATAGGTGGTGGTGGTGGTGGTGGTGATGGTAAGGCTAATAATGCTCTTAGTCGTGGTGATGGCAATTAGGTTATAGTGGTATAGTAGCAGTCGTGTTGGTAATGACACTGGTAACGTCTCTTTTCTCTAGCTTCCATCAAGTTCACCATCACCTGCTTATTTCTGCTGCTGCTGCTGCTGCTGTTTCTGCTGCTGCTTCCCGTCCCACCAGGCGAGCTGCTGCACGGGGAGCGGCCTCGACCCGGCTATGGCATTACCCTTATCAGCAGGCCAAAGACTCGCAGGGAACCACCGCCTCACACAGCATATTGACTCAAAGGTGACCAGGTCGTGGCTGCAAGGCTGGGAGGAGGAGGAGGAAGAGACGGAGGAGGAGGAAGGAAAAAAAAATGTGGTGGTGGCGGCGGAGGCGAGAGAGGAGCGAAAAGGGAGAAGGGAGGATGAGAACGTGGACGAAGAGGAGGACAAGAAAGAGGGGGGAAGAGAGAGGAGAAGAGGACGGGAGGATGGCATGTAAACACTACAATAAAAGACCTTTGTAGAGACGCTCAGGGAACCTTAGCGAGTGCGAGTGAAAGAAAAAATGTTGAGCCGAGAGCAGGGACGTGAAACATGAGCCGACCGATGCTGGGCGAGGAAATACTGACCCGAGCAGCTCACCAGCCAACCTGGATCACTGAGACCACTGCGCCGGGAGGAGGAGGGGGAGGAGGAGGAGGAGAGAGAGAAATTTAACGGAGAAAAGACTTGCGTATTACAATGCCTTCCGTGATCTGGCCGTCGTTTAACCTCCTTCCACTTTTCCATGTTCGTCAAATGATCACTGAGGTTTCAACACATTTCACTTTAAGAATACACCCAAGAATTACCTCACGCACGTAAACGGGAAAATAAAAATCACTCACAACCGAAAAATATGAATCGCCAGGAAGAAAAATATTCCCAAGTGAGACAGACAGAAAAGGAAAAAAATAAATAGCAACAAAACTTCACGGAAAAGAAAAATCGAACAGACAGGATATGCCCGATAAGTGGCGGCGATTCAGTGAGTCTCGAGGCGCCGACCAAACACAGAGAGTTCGGAGGAGAGAAGAAAGACTCGGGAAGAATGGCGAAGAGTAAGCTTATTCATGGCCGCGGGTCGCCCCCTTTTCACCAAGACTCCACCCGCCTGCCTGACTTGACTTTTATCCGCCTGGTTCCTAGTTCCTGGTTCCTGGTTCATGTCTACGCACTTCTATCCTCCCTCCCCATCGCGCCTCACCTCGCCTCACCTCACCTCACCGCCTGCCTGCTTGTCTTCCCTGCCTCCGCCTCGTTGCTTGTGTTCAGTAAGGCAGCGGAACAGGTAAGACTCACCCCCTCGTCCAATCACAAGGCAGCAGCTGACGTAAAAGGCAAATCTGATTGGCTAATGGGACGAAAGCAAAATGGTGTTTTCTTCTAATCGCAGGACACGATCCAATGCACAGTAATTCTTTTCACACCTCCTGCTGATGCGCTCTCTCTCTCTCTCTCTCTCTCTCTCTCTCTCTCTCTCTCTCTCTCTCTCTCTCTCTCTCTGTCTGGATGGATGGACGGACTAACGCAATAACTTGATGCATTTTCTATTAAGGTGAACAGCAAAGCAACAGAAAG
>NC_087155.1:21245055-21262555 GCF_035594125.1 Scylla paramamosain | reverse complement strand
TAAAATACCACCACCGCAGGAGATCAAATATTTATGTTGTTAATTAAAAAGGGAGGGACGAGGTTGAATTTTTCAGATACACATCACGCAAATATTTTTTCCTTGGCATTTAGCGAGGCTGTGCCATGAGCAATGTAAGAAAAATAGGAAAGACTTGAAAGTGAAGTAAACAAATTAGTATTCATAAAACCAAGGCTTAATTTAGTGAATATATAAATAAAGAGAGAAACTAATTGTATATCAACGTATATCCTGAATAAAAATACTCCGATGATAAAAGAAAAGAGAAAAGACTAGATAAAAAGGAATATATATGGAAGTAGTTCATGTTTCATGTTAATAATACCAACCTTTACAAACCACAAGCACGACGAACATCACTGCAACAAATAATCATTAGATGGACCAAATATAGAGGAAAATTATCACGTAGGATGTAAATCAGAATCGATAAAATGTAACATCGGAACTGAAACAAGATCGAAAGGCCAAAAAAAATACAAAATAAATTAAACATTAGCAAAACACGCACACACACACAAAAAAAAAAAAATGCACTTAGACGAAACAGAAAGAAGAAATTCATTAATAAGGCACATGTAAAACAACAGTAGTCTTAGCACTAAAATTAGAAAACAAAGATAACACATTAATGAAAAAACACTTGTAAGAATACATGAGCACGAATCCAAACACAAAACCGCGACATAGGGAGGGAGGGAGGAAGGAATGCCTAGCGGGGGCGAACAAAAGGGAAAACAATAGTGAGGAGAGATGGAGAGGAGAGGCGACGAGGACTAGTGACGGTTTTCCCTGTGACAATTCCTTCCTTGTACGGTGAAAAAAAAAAATGCTACCTCACCGCCGATAATCCAGAGAAAGAAGAAAAAGGGGCACCATCACCACCATTACCTCTTCCATCATTAACCATGTTCCCACGTAGGTACTGTACAAAAACACCATCACCCATCACCATCCCTTCTCTTTCTATGTAGTCACCATCACCAGCATCACCTTTAACATCCTTTTCCTTCGTACAATCTATATTCCTGTCACCAAACACTACTTCCATCACCACCACCACAATTCCTTCCACAACAATGACGACGACTATGATAATGACACTAGACATTAGGCAGCGGCGTACGAGTCGAGACAAGTCAAGACCAGTCAAGGTGAGGTGAGGCAAGGCAAAGCAAGTCGAGACAAGACGATGGGGAGTGGGTGGGTCAAGGACGAGGACGAAGAAGGCGAGGCGTGGGAGTGTATGATGAACGAGTATTACGAAGAAAAGGATCCTTAAATTACACAGGCCGGGGGGCGTCCACCAGCCAGCGATTTAACAACACGGTGATTACATGATAAAAAAAATACACCATGGTACGGTAGGGGTTACAGAGTGAAAAAGAAAATGAAAACAGGAAACGGATAGTATGATAAGGATGAGGGAGCATGTAAATGAATAGAAAAATGGAGGAGAAAATATCTAATAAGGTAAAATGTGGATATAAGTGGAAAAAATTTATATATTATGTAGTACGGTAGAGGTTATATGAATGAAATGGACAAAAACCAGGTATGGTTAATATAATAAGGAAGAAGTATATATAAATGTAAAGAACGAAAAATTATATAACAACGTAAAATGAAAATTATATAAATGAAGAGAAAAGCAACGTAAGGGAGAGTGGATATATAATAAACGTACAAAAATTATATAAGGAACAGTGAATATGACGTTGTTCACTTTAAAAGAAAAAAATTGTAAGTGAATCCACTACCGCTAAAGGAAGCCAATACGTGACGTCACAATGACAGTGGTAATAGTAGTAGTTGTAGCAGCAGCAGCAGCAGCAGCAGCAGCAGCAGCACGTAAAGACAATGACAATACTGATGCTAATAATAACAATTAAAATGATAACAGTCGTAATACAACAATAATAATTTGCCTTCTCTTCGTCACGCCAGCAAAAGAAACTTAAAGAAAAACAATGAAAGGATACGAGAGGGATTTCGTACATACCTTCGGGCACGTCATTTCCCATTACACAGCCTCGTCCGGTGCTCGAGTGTGTTGGGAGGGGGTGGAAGGCAGGGGATGGAAAATGAAGGGAAGGAGAGATGGAGGGAGGAGGAAAACGAAGGAAGGAGAGTGGAAAGGAGGAAATCAATGGTTGTTCTTCTGGTTAGGAGGGAAATTGGCAACTCATTAGCGCCGGCCGAGGCAAACAGTTTTTGTCTCAATGTACTGAGAGAGAGAGAGAGAGAGAGAGAGAGAGAGAGAGAGAGAGAGAGAGAGAGAGTCTGAAATGCATTTGTGTGGGTATGGAGTGCCTGCCTGAATGTGCATAATGTGTGTGTGTGTGTGTGTGTGTGTGTGTGTGTGTGTGTTTGTAGTCACTTACGCAAAACAGCAGGTGTTAGCTGTGAAAGAGGAGGGGGAAGGGAGCCAGGGGTGGAGGAGGAGGAAGGGAGCCAGGGGTGGTGGAGGAAGAGGAAGAGGAGGAGGAAGAGGAGGAGGAGGAGGAGGAGGAGGAAGGGGAAGACCGGAGTGACAAACATTACACGGAATTTCCACAACCAGTGAGACAGACTCCCACGGTTGCTGCTGCCTCCTCCTCCTCCTCCTCCCTAAAGCCTCTTGTCCCTGCCTCGGGTTATTAAACGACCGAAAAATATAAATAAAAAGTACTAATCAACAACACCTAGTGCCAATTCATTATTTAGCTTCACATTCTGGCGTCACGTAAAGCCCATAATTCTGTTGTGTTTCCAGCCGTACACAGCCAAGCGGGTAAACATTGCATATTCATGATCACACACACACACACACACACACACACATACACACACCAAATCCCAAAATTGTTAATAAAGTAATAAAAAAATCATTATGACTAGGATGCTTCAGTCACCTTTTTTTTAAAGACGACCTTTTAAAGAACACACACACACACACACGAAAATATAGATTTTTTAATTTGTTATTTAAAGAAAACGATGACGAACATAATTCAGACATTAGTTCCAATTGTACCTCCAACTTGAGAACACAATTTGGTTGTCAAAAGATTCGCATGTGATTACGTATGTGCTACGGATCGTTCACGAATTACTACACACACACACACACACACACACACACACACACACACACACAGACAGAGGAACAGCAGCAGCAAACACCTGTGAAAGCCATGTATTCTAGTTAACATGGGGTAAGGTCTTGCGGGGAGGAGGCCGAGTGACGCAGGTGGCGGGCGACCTTACTAGCACCAGTACCACCACCACCACCGCCGCCTGCACCTGACGCGCCCCACCGCCGCCTTTATCACGCCAAGTAGGGACGGTGGGACTTGAGGGACAGGCCGAGGGCAGACCACAAAAGGAAGAAAAGTTTTTTATAAGCAACATATGTAAACACGCCCCTGGTGAGGCAGGGAGAGAGGGAGGGAGGGAGAGGGAAGGCCGGGAGAGTGACAGGCTGGCAGAAGACACACCACCTCTCACTCGCAGCGTCCATCCGAGGAGTCGTGTCACCAGCGAACAGTAACCGAAATCCCACTTAGTCATTTAATCCCCAAAGGCATTGTGGCGATGAGTTTTTGCCTTTTAGGGGACTTTTCTTCCCAGAGGAGGCCTGGGTGCGAGAGTCAACAGGCGGACGTGAGCGAGGGCCGGCGCGGGGCATTATGGCCCGCGGACCACAGCTGAGTTGTTTAGCCGGCCAGTGCATCCTCCTTCCCCTTCCCTATCCGCCCCCCGCCTCTCCTCCCCAGCAAAGAAGGAAGTATGAGGGGGTGCCAACACTTCCCCGTCCCTCCCTGCCCGTGTGTAGTGTTTTCCCATCCAGAAGAAGTACCAGAAGGCGGGTGGTGGAGAGTGCGCGGATTATTGTCATGTAAAGCTGGTCTTAATGGCGGAAAACTTGTTGAGGGTGAGAAATAATGCGCCAAAAACAACTTAAAACTTGCTGACTCCTCGGGATGTAGCCTCATATCGTGACTCTCCCTCCCTCCCTCTCCCTCTCTCCCTCTCGCTGGTGATAAAAGTTTCCATTCGTCACGTTCGTCAGAGGGTGAGCGCGGCCCCACCCGGTCCCTTGGCCTCGCGTCACCGCCGCCATCAGAGGTGACACGAGGTTTCACAAGCGATTGACGGGACGATTATTGGCGGCAGCTCCGTCCGTCACCCCAGCGACTTAATTCTGACGAAGTAAAGGGGACGGAGGGACGGAAAGAGTAGATGTCGCCCGGAGCCTTGAGATCGTGGATGAGAGAGAGAGAGAGAGAGAGAGAGAGAGAGAGAGAGAGAGAGAGAGAGAGAGAGAGAGAGAGAGAGAGAGAGTTGCAGCGACAGACTACAGAAATTCCTCCTTCCTTATCATAATACAATAAAAAGAATAATCATAAATAAAAGAAAAATAAGCTGAGTCACCTCTTGGCTTTCCTATTTTATTGTGCGAGATGAGAACTTCGTGTGAGAGGCAAACAGGGGGAGCAGGAAAGGAAGGAGTAGGGAAGGCAGAAAAGGACGGGGTGGGGAAGGCATGGAAGAGAAGGAAGGGAAGGTGGGGAGGGTGGAGGGAGGTAGTTATATAGGGAGAAGTGGGGAGAGGAGCGGAGAGGGGGAGTAAGGAGGAGAGCGAGAGATGTGGTAAAATCCACTCCAATGAGCCCTGCGTATGTATGTATGTACGTGTGTGCCTTCCCTACCCAGAGCCTGTGTTCCCTCTCCCCCAGTACTCGTTAGCTTCCCCCACCCCTTTCCTCTATACTTGTTAGCCTTCATCCCGCCTACACTCTCACACTCCATTCTTCTGTACAATAAATCGTCCCTTTAAACCTCACACTACCACCAGCACTGCTCCCCACATCCCCTCACGCCCCCAGGCAGCACCGTCACCTGCTCCTCAAGAGGGACGGAAAAAGGCTTCACCGCGGTACTCGGGGGCCGCCAACCAGCACTCGTCACCCGCCCTGTTCTTGAAAAAGCGATTTGTGAGAGACATGGATAACAGGTTAACTCAAAACCTTCAAAAGCACGTAAGGAAGTTAGTTTAATCGTCAGAATCACTGAAATTTAATCAAAGCAAAAGTTACCGGAAGGAGAATGAGAGGAGAGAGAGAAATAATGTACAGTGAAGGAAGGAAGAGGAAAGGGGGGAGTACGAATAGAGAAAATGATGTAATGAGATGGGAAGAATAAGAATTAATGAGGTAAATAATGGAGGTAAGGACGCAATGAGGTTAAATGATTTGAGTTTTCTAGTGACATCTATTAAGAATTTAATTGGACTATGTATTAATGACCTTTAACATACACCCCCCTCCCTTCCGTCTGCCCCCCCCTCTCTCTCTCTCTCTCTCTCTCTCTCTCTCTCTCTCTCTCTCTCTCTCTCTCTCAGTAATATAAACAGTGGCTGGTCGTGGCCTAAATTAAAGTGGGTGCTACTACAGCAAAACTTTTAGGCACTGTTTTACTACTGCGTAAAACGAAAGAGACATACTCGTACAGTGACTGCGTACTACAAGATGGTGCCTGTATAAAGGAAACTACAAACTGGGCAAAGTTTACAAGTGGTGGGTGCGTCACTCACCAAGATTATAACACTTCCTGGTCCTTTTGAGCGGCATCTGGTCTCCCTGGGCGCATCCTGGCAAGCATCAATCTAGCACCAGCACACAAGCTGAAAACAAAGATGGCTGCAACTCCTCCCTACTTATTATTCGGGGTTATTTTGAAGGTTATCTTTTCTGGATTCATTTTGGAGTGTGTGTGTGTGTGTGTGTGTGTGTGTGTGTGTGTGTGTGTGTGTTTATATTTATGAAGTAAAACGCAGGAGCAATGTTGTGGGAAATATTACGTTGATTAGAGCGATAGTTGCCTTTTATTTTAACGTTACGAAATGAATAAGCTTGGAATTACCATCTTCAACGAGCGCTTCCTTCTTCCCCTCTTCCTCTTTACCACTCGTTATTGCAGTTGGCACAGCCTAGGCTTCCCTTAAATTCACTGACCTTTTGAATTTATGAAACTGCCAGCACCAATGCTAGGCCCGTCTCCTCGCACCCCCCGGCCTCAGATCCGTCACCACAGCCCCTCAGTGCCACACGCCAACCCGGGACAGGATAACTAATAAACATAACGTGAAAACCTTACATTCATTATTCGTATATGACTTAGTAAGACGCTGGTACATCCTCAATATCTTGATTAGAAGAACATCAAAGAAAATAACATGAGAACATGAAAATAAGGATAGCTTTAAGAAGCCTTCAGGCCTACTACTGGCAGTCCTTGTAAGAAATATGCCTACCTACGTATTTCCAACTATTTTCTTTATCCATAAATTTGTCTAATTTAATTAATTCAGAACTATTTTGCTATACGCGCCTCTAGCTGTATGGATGATCCCTGTGTGGATGGTTGTGACAGGCAACCCGTAGACACCCACCATTTGCACTGTCCGCTGGCGTCGTCACCTCGTCCACCAAAACGTAATACTATAACCTCACCTCTCCCGTGGTCGCGCCTCTCCCCTCTGCTCCGTGGTCAGTCTTGCCTTCCTGCGCCTCACCTCTCTGGTCATCACCAACGTAAAATCACAAAAAAAAAAAAAAAAAAAAAGACACGATTCTGCAGACGAGTTAGTGTGCTCCTCCTAGTTTCCTGTTCCTGCCTGCTCTGACACTGATAGGACACCTGAGTGTTGGTTAGGGGGGGGATTCGTGATGGGGTAGCGTCTAGGGGGGTGATGGGGAGAGCGTAGTGGGGGTGACATGGAGGTGTCATCTAAATTAAGGTAATGGAGAAACAGTATTAGAGACCCTTACGAATTTTGTATCGATAACATTAAATAGAACATCTTTTAATTCTCGTATATATTTATCTTTTCAGTTCTGTAAGTGTGAATCTAGTCAGTATTAGGTGAATGTACGTGCATAGATATGAGATCGTCCGGTGGAAGGAACAGCCACCCCTCCCTCTCCCCTCCACAGTAACTACTCTCCCCCCACACCCACCCACCAGTGCTGCCAGGTCTACTGAAATATCGGGGAATCTACTGAAATCCCGAATTATAATGTTTCGTAATTTTTTTTTCTGAAGCCTCCTCTGCATCACGAGACAACACTGTTATCCACCTCACTCCACCAATAAGCTCTCTGCAGCCCTTCAATGAATTTATTACCCATTACCTTGCATCATTCTTTCCTTCCACCGCACACTTCCTTTCCTCTTTTCCTCCTCACTGCGTCCACCACACTCTCTGGTCTTACGTTGCTTCTCCATATCTTTTCTCTCCGTCTCCCTCCCTCCCTTCTTCTCCCTCTTGCTTCAACATTCAACACATTCAAACAGACGCAACACCAGACCACAAATACAATCGTCAGAAAAATAAACCTCACCCGACCAATCACCTGCATGCAAACAATCACAAAAAGAGCAAAAAAATCTTGGAGAAAAAAAAAGAGAAGCCACAGACCAAACACGTCCATGTAACATTTTTTTCAACAAGGAGGCAAAGGTAAGTCCCATTTGCAAACAGGTTTTGGTAAGCTAATTGCTCTGAATACTGAACGGAACACCAGCAGAGAGAGAGAGAGAGAGAGAGAGAGAGAGAGAGAGATAGAGAGAGAGAGCGAGAGACGCATTAGAGCACAATGAAACGATGTAAATATATTGTTATCATGCACCAGACGAATAAGCAAGTCACGACGCACCTTGTTACTCGCTCTGTCGACGCGACCAGCCCGCTTCGTCCGTCCCCTTCCTGCCTGCCGCCTCCTCCTCCTCCCTGCCCTTCGCTCCCCCCTCTCTGCCCCACGCCTCACCTCCCTGCCCCTTGCCTCCCAATCCTGCCAGCCGCCTCCTCATTCGTGCCCCTCTCCTCCCCCTCCCTGCCTCTCTCGCAGTCAGACGCCAACACCGGCTACGCCAACTCTTCACGACGCTTCCACAGTAATTAAAGGTAAATGCGAGGGTAGAGGACGTGCAGTGCATAACATCAGGGCTCACCTCCGACTCCTCGGCCACCGCAAGTGTAGCGCGCCGGTCACCACCCTGCAGTATCATCATCGCCAGCAGCAGTGGTATCTATCGTCATCATCAGCAGCAGTAGTAATCATCATCACTATCAGCAGCAATAGAAGTAGCATTACTCTCTATTCTTCCCTTTCAACTCGTCCTCTCTTATTCTCTCTTTTCCTCCCTTACTCCCTATCCCTGCCTCCCACACGCTGCCCCGCATCATACCACACACACAACCCCCTCACCCCCCTCCCACACACACACACCACAACCACCACCACGCCAAGCTTACGGTAGTATTACTTGCGTCAGCTTTCTTTGGGCATCACCTCTGCGCCCTGCAAGGTGTCCCTGGTACACTCTGCGGCCAATAGCCTTTTATTGCACTCATTTTTCCCCCCAGCACTTAGTCAAGCCAAATTTGCATAAGGAAGCAGTGGGCAAGATAGAAGAAGAGCAAGCGCCATAAGCAAATCATGGAAATGTAGCTAAAGTTTTGCTTTAAATATATTTGTGAAGGGTAAAGTATTATTATTGCCATTATCACTAAGAGCAGCCAGACTTGAAGGGCCTCCACCTGAGTTAGTTGCCTCGCGTCCCTCAAGGTGACTATCTCTCTTAGTTTACCGCCACATCTCTCTCACTTAAGGTGTGACGGGCTTATCCCGGCCTGTTTGCACTTCGTGATAACCTAAATGGTCTTTGCTTTAGCCCGGCTGTAATTGAGACGAAGTTCATGCATTAATACAATTTTCTTCTATTTGTCTTGTGTGGGTCAGCAAGAATAAATCTGGACTGAGGTTGAGACTCGCTGTAACCTTCAATAATCTTCACCTTAGCAGGACTATGGTATAAATATAAAACTGTCACACCATTAAACTAATCTCCTTTAATCACCACTACGAGCCAAGTCACCAAAACAAAAAAAAAGTCCATTAATCAGCGTAAAACCTTTGTAAATTCCTGAATCAAATGCTGCTGAAGAAAAAAAAATACAAGAAACCTCAGTACTTGACCTTCACACCACCACTACCACCACCACCACCAGTCCCACGAGTTCCCTGTGGTAGCGTACGGCTGTAACTGTTATCACGCTGTTATCGAAGCCTTCCTGCGGTCTAATAGTTTATCAGGTGTTCCCAGAAGTTAGTTCAGGGCAACAATCGTAAAGTTAAGAGCTCAAGCCTCCGCAAATTAGCTTCCTCGGTAGGCTATGTTTAATTTCGAGACAAGCGTCGCAGATATTGTACTTCTTTGTTATGGTTGGCCCGATAAAACCAAGCATGAATAATCCATATAAAGCACAGGCAGAAAGAGAACGACTCTCAGTTTATTCGAGTTAACTAAATAAAAAAAAACACCAGCAGTAAAGATGAAAGCGATTGCAGTGTTGGAGAGGTGGACGATCAGCTGATGAGGAGAGAGAGAGAGAGAGAGAGAGAGAGAGAGAGAGAGAGAGAGAGAGAGAGAGAGAGAGAGAGAGAGAGAGGAGGAGGAGGGAGGGAGGGAGGGAGAGAGAGAGAGAAAACGTGCGGGATGCTTTGTAAAGAAAATGGGATATATCAGAGAGAGAGAGAGAGAGAGAGAGAGAGAGATCTGCTTGAACTACCTCCCCCTGATAATGCTTCTTAGCACCCCATCTGAGCACCCCACCATTACCCCTCCCCACATTACCCCTCGTTCCTACCTGCCCACAACACCCCAAAGCACAGGTACACACTTACCCTAATCATCATCACCACCACCACCAACATCCCCCCCACCTCCTTACCAACATCACCCTTATCCTCCCCACCCTTACCCCCAACCCTGCCCCTCCTGGAGAAGTAACTCACCGAGCTGACGCGGCCACCACATCAGGCGGCGCCCCACCTGGCATTAGCGCACCTTGAACCTAACATTTTCACGGGGCGGCCGATCGGGGCATCTCAGCGCGCACCTCACGACGTCCCAATATAACACTCCCTCTGAAAGGTAAATTGAGAACGAGGGATCAGATTGGCTGACTCCATTTGCATACCACTGCTTTGGGGCCGCGACTTGGAGGACGCGGGGGAGGCGCTGTTGGGGGGCCGAGTCAGGCGATGATGGAGAGGCAATCGAGGCACAGTGATCCGGAGCGCCCCCTCGCCCCTATTACCCGCCCGTGTGATTACCGGAGGAGCCGCGGCAGGCAGGCAATCACCCGCGCAGCCCAAACGCCCAGATCAATAAGCAGCCGTCACGGAGGGTAACGTATAGGAGGCAAGGGTCGTGGTTAAGGGGAAGAGGAGGCTGACCTAAACTCTCTCAAAAAGGGGGTATCGAAACACCTTCATCGCCCGCCTCATACACTGCCCCCTCCTTCCCCAGTATTTTTCTCCCTCACATATTGGCGGACGGTGTATTTTTCCTCTCTGCTTCATTATTTAGCTCTCGCTTTTATTTAGTTTGGAAATACATGAATATCGAGCTGTGGAGAGAAAGTGCGGGTGGGCAGGAGTGAGGATTTCCAGGCCTGGGCATAATGGGAGGGTGTGCCGGGGTCAGGGCAGCTGTGTCACGCTTGAAACACTCCAGCACATGCTCCCTTCCCTCACCGGCGGCTTATCTCCCTGCCGCGCCCAGCTCCCGTTCTCCACATCGCCACAATTACACTGCCAAATGCACGCCAGCATTTTCGGGTTAGCCGTGAAAAGCGGCCGAGATAAGCAGCGGAGAAACAAGAGCAGTCTGAAAGCGGCACACGAAGGGCAAGCGAAGGTCTCACCTCTTGACACTAAGATGAGCAAAAAAGGTCCTGTTTAATTCCCCGAGTGAGCACGACGGCGGCGGCGAAGGCGGTGAAGGCGTGATATTTCAACTTGGTAATGAAAGTTTTATTCTGTTCAAAGTTTTAGGATGAAGACACACCTCCCGCTAGGAATTTATTGGAAAAGATGACTGGATATTTCCCGAGCGGTAGAATGCGAACGGAAAAAATTATACAAGTGAAATAAGAAGATGCTGCTTTGGGCCAATACCCGCATGCAGTGAGGCAGCCTGTTTGGTGCAGCTCCCTGCCCTCTTTGGCCTCGCTCTGATGCTGGCAGTCAAGAAGGGAATCTCAGGAAGACTGTGTATATCAAGTCACTTCAGCATGGAAACATAAATATACCAACTTTATGAGCAAGTGTCAGGGAAGGTGGTGAGAAGACATCTGGCCATCTCGACAGGCAGGACATGTCTAAATATCAAAACACTGCGATATATAAAGGAATATTTATTACTTATTTTCAGAAATCTCGTTAGCTTAAAAAATCCACAATATTGTTTAGCGTTCGCCTCTCACTAGTGTAATCATCCATAAATAGCCCAAGAGTCCAATAGTCTGCCATTACGCCCCATATTTCTACAAGCTGACATCCCTTCAGTTATGTGCGTAAATAATAATAACAATAAATAGTAGCTTCTATTGTTGGGGTCGCGGGAGCATCTTGGGCCTGACGCCTTAATTGGATTGAGAGTCAGAAAGGTAAGTGTCTCGGTAAATTACACAGAGGGAGCAGGTGTGAAGGAGGCGATGCGACGTGTGTGTGTGTGTGTGTGTGTGTGTGTGTGTGTGTGTGTGTGTAATTCTACCTCTCAGTAAATCCAATGCGATCAAGATGGAAATGAATCCTGGCAAGCGGCAACACATGAGAGCGCCATTACTCTGTCTTCGCAAACCTCCACCAGAGAAGGGAACAAAAAAGTGCAAGGTGTTGTTTTCCTAATAACCATCTCGGGAACGGCAAGTTATTACACACTAGCATTCCGCAGCGTCGATCGTGTTGTACGCTGGGAGTACACACCCAAACTTACTGCGCACACTCTACTGACTCATAGAGAGCGCGAAGAGGTGACTTAGAATCAAGCTGAACAAGATTTCTGCGTCGATCTGTTGAGTAACTGAGAAAACAAAGAATGAAAAATAAAATCAATTGTTATGATAGTCTCTTCTTAATCATATTCACACTGAGTGGCGTGTATGAATTTTTTTTTTTTTTTTTTTGCATATTTTGTAATATTTGTTTTTGTTTTTGTTTTTTTCAGTCCTTATGATGACTAGACTTTTGTTGTCTTGTATAATATAGTTTAACGTAATTAATTTCGTAATAGTCTCCACCAGGCTGCCAGCGTGTTAATGACTAGTGACCATTGCCTGCTTGCAAAAAGTCACTTATACCCTGCGCTTACGTGCTGCCGACCCCTCCCAGCACACTGCCCTGCGTTTTACCCAGATCCATTTCCAGCAAGTCTAAAAACCTCTCCAACACCCCAACATAAGCAAAAAAATTGAGTTCCTTAAATATCATATAAGAAGCATCTAGCATTGCTTAAATATTGACTGAAGGCTTGATGTGTCCCTTTCTTTGTATTGTAAGCAACTTGGGTCATCACCGGCGGCGTGCGCTCGAAATAAGTGGTTGAGACTCGCGTGTTGCCAGGACCGTGTGGTCCGTGGCAGTCCAGCTCGGAGGTTCAGGAAATGGTTGCTTATCTCGCTGATGTTACTCGCTTGACTGGGTAGGTGCGCGCTTCAGACGCCGGCCTGGTGTGGCGATGGCACCCTCGGGACAAACCCATTTACACCCTGCTCGCGGCGCGCCGGGACGGAGGCAGTACTGGTTTGAGGCGATGGCTGGCGTGATAATCGCTGGCGCTTCACTGATAATATTAGGTTAATGCCGTGCTAACCATCCCTTGAATATCAGCCGCTGTTGACAGCCCGTGGCATAAATCGCTGTTATCAGGAGGGCTCGCTATGGGTCACAATCTTCCCCACCTCGCGTGCGTCTGTTCTCCTGAGAGTAGTCAGCTACTGCCTGTGGTTTTCTGTCCGAGACCTGTCCTGCTGCTAAGTGTTAAACAGGTTTAATAATGGTGCTGATGACGCCGATGATAGCGGTGATGAAGGGGGAGATAATGGTGCACGTGTACAATCTACCCATCACACACCGAGTCGCCTGCTGCTGTACGTGCTCATTACCATGACTTTCACTTAGAAACAGAGAAAAAAATGGACAAGTGCGCGCCATAGATCACGTGGCTGGCCGTCAGGAGGCTGGAGGCGGGAAGGGGAGGGGCGGGAGAGGAGTATGAAGGAGACCACAAGGGAGGGAGACTCACGCGCCTCTTATGGGCCGCCAGACTCCCGAAAATAAATAGGGCGGTCAGGCTAACAATACTTGGCCTTGTTCGATGTCCGGGAGACCTGTAGCGTAAAGTTCCCCATTTTGGAAGCGAGATAGACAGACAGACACACACACAGAAGAAAAAGTAGAGCGAGATGGAGAAAGGAAGACGGAGATGTGGAGGAGGACGACGAAAACAGCGTGGAGGAGGAGGAGGAGGAGGAGGAGGAGGAGGAATACAAAGGAATATAAAGGAAGTCCAAAAAAGCAACAAACCTTGAGATCCTTACAAGGAGGTTTGGGTAACTATTCTATGCTAACTATTACTGGGAAAGACAGGATAGTACAGAAGGAGGAGGAGGAGCAGGAGTATACAGAAGTAAAAGAGGAAGAGTGTGCCCCTTACCTTAGTAAATGGGGTACCATATCCCTTCTCCCTACCATACCTTCCTTTCCTCTCTCCACCACTCCCTCGCTCCGCCCTCCATTCCTCCCCATTTCTCCCTCACTCACCCCTTCATTACTTCCCTCCCGACTATCCCCCTTTCATCTCTTCACCTCCTTTACCTTCATTCCCTCTCCTTCATCTTTCTTCTACTTTCTCCTCCATTCCTCCACCTTACCACTTTTCCCCTACTACGTGCCTGCTGAGTTTCTGCTAACCTTCCCTACTTCGCTGCTCCATCCCTCCACCCGTCATTCTCCACACTCTGTCTTTCACTCTTTTATTCCTCTATTATGTATGCCTCCACCTTTCCATCCTTCTACCCTAAGCTCTTCCACATACATTTTCTTTAGTTTCCACTCCTATACGCCTTTCCCAGTTGACCCAATCCTTCAGTTCCTCAGTCACTGCATCTGGAAGGACCTACATGCCTCCTCCTCCTCCTCCTCCTCCTCCTCCATAAATAACATCGCTTCTCCACACCAAGAACACAACACAACCAGACAACCTTCGCTGGGTGTGAAGCTTCATCTAGTTAGCACCACTTCAAACTTCCTTCTTTCTTCTTCCACCTCTTCCTCCTCCACCTTTCCTTCCATCCACCACCTCTTCCAGCCATTCCTTGTCTCCACCTCCTCCATAACCCCTTTCCTCTCCCCCATCACCACCTCCCCTTCCCTCTCTTCCATCTCCCTCCACTGTCCTCTCTCTCCACTCCCTCCCGCCATTATCTTCGTCCACTACTCTCCACCACCACCACCACCACCGCCACTACCGCCATCACTAGCTCATAAATAACATTACTTAGCTTGTATTATTCCGCCACGAGACGAGACTGACTGGCGAGGACGGGGGGAGTTGTGCAGGGCGAGGCGAGGACGGGAACGAGGACGAGGACACAAGGACGAGACAGACGAGGACGAAGGAAAAGTTGAGAGAAAAAAGACAATGAGAACTAGATGCAGTTGAGTGAGCCGAGTGAGGACGACGAGTGAGGAGGAAGGGGTGGGGAAGATAAAGGAGACTGAGGAGGACAGAGACCACAGGATACTTTATGAGTAAGCAATGATTAAAAAATATAGCGTTAATCATTGTCTACAGTTCCCCAAGGACAAGAACCAGGTGGAGCTGAGGAAGGTGAATGAGGAGGAGGACAAGGAAGAGGAGAAAGAGGAGGCGGAGGCGGAGGAGGAGGAGGAGGAGGAGGAGGAGGAGGAGGTAGACCAGACAATAATGAAGTGGACGAGAGCCAGATGCATACATGAGTAGGCAATGATAGAAAAAAAATAAAAAATCTAAATGATTCACTATCCTATGCAGTTCTGAAGAAAGGTGGAGAAGGAAAGCAAGAAGAGGAGAAAGAAAAAAAGAAGGAAAGACACAGAGATGAAGAGAAAATGAATGAAAATATTAGTGACTCACCACCGTTTGCAGATCCAAGGGGAAGTGAAGAAGGAGAGGAAGGAGAGGCGAAAGAAGGGAACAGAAAAAGACACATGAGGAGAGAATGAATAAAAAGAGGATGGCCAAAACGGTCCTGCTTGTTATTGGCTAAAGATAAGGGCATGCACTACAACACCAAGAACGTCCTGTGACAAAAAGCAGTCTCATTTAGGTACCTTCCCTCCCTCCTTACCTTCCCTCTTCTCTCCCTCTCCCTTGCCCCTTCCTTCCTTCCCTCCTTGCATCCCTGTTCACTCCTACCTTTCCCCCCCCCCCCCCCTCTCTCTCTCTCTCTCTCTCTCTCTCTCTCTCTCTCTCTCTCTCTCTCTCTCTCTCTTCCTTCTTCCTCTCAGCACTCCCTCTAGCTAATTTTATCTTTATTTTAATATGCAATAATAATACTTCTGAGGGTGCAGCAGCATGAGAAGGAAGAAGTGGAGTCAGAGGAGGAGGAGCAAGAAGAGGAAGAGGAGGAGGTGGAGGAGGAGCAAGAGGGCTGTAAGAATGGAAACAACAATGGACTTAATTTACCGGGTATGATAATCAATAGCAATAATGTGCGCGCCAGTCAGGGGAGATGAAAGATAGTTTAATTAAAGCATACGTGTTGGTGAGGGTGGGCATTAATCAGGGCACGACGCCGGCCGGGCCCGCGGGACGAGGGACGAGGGACGGGCAGCGAGCGAGGCGGACACGGGGACACGAAAGACGGGAGAGGAAGAAGAAGGAGAGGAGAGAGACGGAGAAAGGAAGGAGAGCCAAGTATGTGTGTAACCCTTTTATTCTGGACAATAGAGACGTGCTCGTGAGGCCTCGTGTGGGGCGCCGCGACAGGACGGCCTTTTGTCTGCCGCCGGAGAGGGATGAGTGAACACGGGCACCTTACTCGTCCTCCTCAGGGATGCGACATTGCTCACCTGACGACGCGGGGACACTGCAAGCCGGGGAGACTTTAGGGCGTGGATACTGGGCCACGAGGTAGTGTGGAGATTGGGACACTGAGGCTGGAAACATTGTGGGACATTTGGGAACACTGTGGGACATTTGGAGATACTTTAAGGATTTAGGGACACTGGAATATTTAAAGACACTTTGGTAGAGTTATAAACATTATAGGACATTTTGGGACACGGGGACACTTAAGGACACTGTGGGACATTTAGGAATACTGTGGGAGATATAGAGACACTGATGCTGGGGACAGTGTTGGGCCAGGGACATGTTAAGGACACACACACACACACACACACACACACACACACACACACACAAATAATAATAAACAAAAGCGGAAAATAAACAAAGTGACAGTTTAGTATATTTTCCAAGACAAAAACTGGCTGCAACAA
This sequence comes from Scylla paramamosain, assembly GCF_035594125.1. NCBI lineage: Eukaryota > Metazoa > Arthropoda > Malacostraca > Decapoda > Portunidae > Scylla > Scylla paramamosain. The sequence continues at coordinate 21,246,152 of NC_087155.1, read as the reverse complement.
ATAAAATAAAACAAACAGGTGAAGAAAAAAATCTGACAGAAAGTTCCTTGATATTTTCGATGCAAATATTCACCCACGACACAAGGGCCACCTGTGACACACACACACAAACACACACACACACACACACACACACACACACACACACACACACACACACACACACACACACACACACACATGTATTCTCTCTCTCTCTCTCTCTCTCTCTCTCTCTCTCTCTCTCTCTCTCTCTCTCTCTCTCTCTCTCTCTCTCTCTCTCTCTCTCTCTCTCTCTCTTACACATTCCCCAGAAAAAACAAACATAAAATGCCACCACCACCACCACCACTAGCACCACCACCACCACTACAACACATCCATTTCAACACCCAAGGACTCTCGCCACATTTTCTTTCCGCTATAACAAGTAGGATTAAGAATCAAGACATTCCCCACCAACCCTTCACTATTACATGTAACGCCACTATCATTATGCACACAAGCACTAATGTAATATAAGTTTCCTCCCACCTTACCTGCCTTTTACATTCGGAGAAATATATAGTCAATTGCAAAGGAGGATGGACGAGCTTTCGCGCATGAAGGAGCAAGAGATGTGTTTGGTTCAGATCCACCCAAGAGACACAGGTTCTAAAGAGTCCCACTGAAGCTGGCAGATTTTCCCCAGCGTGAGACCAAAAGGGGATGGAATCATAATAGACTTAAGGGAGTTAGCGGAAGGAATTATGCTCCGAATATTTTTCGTGTGTGTGATTTTAGGCGGTCAGTTATGTGCAGGATTTGTGAAAGTGTTTGTGTGTGTGTGTGTGTGTGTGTGTGTGTGTGTGTGTGTGTGTGTGTGTGTGTGTGTGTGTGTGTGTGTGTGTGCGCGCCGGATTAGATTAGTGAAGCGGAATAGTGGGAGGAAAGTATGCATGATCATTCGTTCATACGTGTGTGTGTGTGTGTGTGTGTGTGTGTGTGTGTGTGTGTGTGTGTGTGTGTGTGTGTGTGTTTATATGTGAGTCTTGTCCCCACGCACGCAGGCTTGGAGGGAGCGAGCACACACACACATACACACACACATGCAGATGGCAGGAGTCACGAACAATGGC
>NC_087155.1:21210055-21230055 GCF_035594125.1 Scylla paramamosain | reverse complement strand
TACCGGCGGCTCAACGCGGCCCGACGCTCACTCGTGGCGGGAATCATTTGTGCCTTATCTGTGCTGACCCGGGCCACGCTCTCCCGGGCCACGATGAGTCGGAGCATGTTCGCCTGTGTTATCCCGGCCATCAGGAGCTCATTACCGTGTCCCCCCGCCGACCCCGCCCCCATGCGTCCCGCCCCCGCCTCCCGCCCGCACCGTGACCTCTCGCCCCGCGTCATCTGTCGGGTCCCGGCCGCCGCCTGTCGCTCGCCGGGGTGTGGCGCCCTCCCTCACCCCTGGACGTGTTTCCTCCTTTTTTTCTTCTCCTTGACTTGGCTGTCACCATTAGTTTTTTGCACTTCATTTACATCTCCCCGGAACGCTTTGCATTTTGTCTTGCGTCTGAGTGCGAGGTTTTACACTTTGTCTTTATGTCTCGGGACGTGTTACATTGTTCCGCGTCCGAGCGCTTTGCGCTTCAATTTTGCGATTCATTGACGCCTCCGCAAGTGTTGTGATATTTTATGTGACGTGTTACTGAACGCTTGGTGCTGTTTTTTTGTTTCCCATGTTACAGAATGTCTGACACGCCGATGATTTATCGCAGCAGGTTTCATATTATATTTTGCACCTTTCAGCTGTCGTCCTCTTTATCTGACACCTTTCAGAGCGTTTTCCATTGTTTGCATCTTATGTTACCTGGCGCGGTTTATGTTACACCTCTGCCCTCCTCCATAAGCTGTAGATCATTTTTTTTTGGCATCTCCTCTTTTATTGCAGTTGTGCTTTTAGCGTCGTGTTCTTAACTTCGTATGCTAAGTGCATACATTATTTACTTTTACATGATTCCAGTGTCGCGATGATAAAAAGTTAGTCAGTCAGTCAGTTGTTTAAATTTTTCACCTTTTAGAAAGTTTACTGTTCAAATAACGATAACGATTGTACTTTCTTATTACCTCCACAGAAAGTTAACAAACCAGCAACTTGGTACAAACACTTCTTATTTGCGTTTCTGCTCAATCTTTCCAAATGTTCCTTCCACAAATATCACTCATTAACTATCTCTCCACATAAACCCCTGCAATAAGCTTATTTTCTCCCTCTTTTTTTTTTCCACTATACCAAAACCACCCTCACCACTTTTCCATATCTTTGCCACACACAGGTCATCCTATTACCCTTCCACCTCTATATCCCACAATCGATGCCCTCCACCCTCTACCCTCCACTCGACACCTTATTTCTTCCACCTCACACCATCTACCTTCCATCTTCCTACGCCAGCGCCACTCCTTCATTTTTTTTTCCAGTCTCCCTCCATTCCTCCTCCTCTCCATCCCTTTACCCATTCTCCCTTCCTTCCTCCCTCCCTCCCTCCCTCCCTCAGTTCTCTGCAGCCTGTCTCCACCTTCAAGCCCCCGCCACGAGCCAGCGAAGCGTCAAGGAACACAGCCTCTCCCTTAAGCTGGTCGCGAGGAACAATTCAATAGGAGAGCCAGTGACGCGTTTTGTAGGTGGGATGTTTTACCGTCTTTCCGCCCCGTTGTTGGCAGATGTGTGTGTGTGTGTGTGTGTGTGTGTGTGTGTGTATGAAAAGGCGCACGCACACACACACTCAAGAAGGCAAGCAAGTTAACTCTCCACATCATTTAATAATATAATACCCACAGTCATCTGTTGATCTCCTTATGTGTAAACGCATCTCCACGTCCTCCTCCTCCTCTTTCTCCTCCTGCTCCTGCTCATCCTGCTCTTCCTCCTGCTCTGCTCCTCCTGCTTCTCTCCTTTGTTGTCACACTTGCCTTTCTTATTGCCTTCACATGTAATCGTTGATATTTAGAGGAACACGAACCCTCCTTCTCCTACTCCTCCTCCTAGTCATCCTCCTCCACCTCCTCTTCCATTCATCCTCCACCTCCAGCTCCTCCTCCCGTTGGTCGCTGCGTCGGGAGATCTTCGATAGCACGGGGGCCCATAAATGTCCGCGATCGAATGGGCCAAACGATGGGGGACTGTTAACGCCGCGTCCGTAATAAGCATCCCGGGCGCCGCTTTCAGCATCTCGCCACGGGAGGCTCGTAAGTCTGGCCAGCGAGGCGCTCACTGAACCCTCGCAGTCATGCCTATTTACGGGGCTTATAAATACACCTCTTGATAATTACAGGCTCCTGGAGATGACTGAGGGGAGGGCAGGTGGGAGGGAAGGGGTATGTGAGTATGGGGCATGATGAGGGGAGGGTCCTGGGTGAATGGGCTTGAGTGGAAGGCAATGAAGGCAGTCACTAGGCCTACCATCCCATGTGTGGTTCCTTAATACCTGGTGAATTTGTGGGTACCTTTCCTGAACTTAACAGTGGAGGATGTGTTTGTATTACTTTTTCATCTTTTGTCTTTTTATCCGTAATGACTTGAAATTTACTAGTGATGACTTTTCCAAGCCGCTGTGAAAATCCACGGCTCAGTAATTAACCATCAGACATGTGTTCCTGAAATCTGGGAGTCAAATTTATCATCAGTACAGTAACCCCGTCCTCTGTCGACAAGCTTTCGAACTCATTTGGCGACTGCAGTGTCACCTAACGGTCGACTCCTCAACCAGCCCCTCGATACCACAATACCTCTTATCTTGTGGTCGAATATCTCACTCTTATCATTTCCGTGTCACAGCGATTTGACGTGAAGGTGCTACAAAGATGCGTTACGATCACCTCATCATTTTCACTTCCCTCAGTGTATATTGTGTGGCTATTCAGAGTTCCATTACACTGTCACATCATGGCGGCTCCAGAGTGTTGAAGAGGATTATAAAAATTTATGGACAGAGATGCTAGGTGGGTGTAGATATGACTGCCTCGTGTAGGTCCAATGGCTTCTCGTAACTTCCCTTATGTTATGTTTAATTGGAGATACAACTCGTGCGTACTGACAAGACCTCGTGACGTCCAAGATATCCGTGAAGAAATCCTGTTATCGGCTTCCTTTTTGTTTTTATGTTTAAGTGGCGAAGCAACTTGTGTGTAATGAGAAGACCTTACGACGTCAAAGTTTCAGTAAAGAAATTCTGTTATCGGCTTCCATTATGCTCTTATGTCTAAATGGTGAGGCAACTCGTGTTTACTGACAAGGCCTCGTGACACTCAAAGTTTTCTTAAAGAAGTCTTGTTATTAAAGCCACTCTACCTTAGCGCATTACACAACCGTGACAAGGCGCCCCTGAACATTTCCTTCAAGCATCCCTTAGGGCACGTGTTCCCTACTTTGGAAAGCCTCTGTCCTAGATAATTAAGATTCCGACATCCCACCTGACGCCATCATTATCTCCGGCCCTTAGAGAGAGAAGGAATAAAAGAAAGGGAGAGAGTAAAGTGTATATTTACGATAAAGGAAGTCAGAAATCATCGCCGTAACAATGATGGGCGGTGTAGGTAATTACATATAGTCTTAATTACTTGTGACGCAGGTGCACGCGCTCTCCCTGTCCCCATTCCCTCCCCCTCTCCCTCTGGACAGGTGCTGGGGGCTGCCGTGCGCTGCTGAAGAGGAGGAGGAGGAGGAGGAGCAGCAGATAGAGGAGAAGGAGGAGAATGAAAATATGAAGACAAAAACGAAAAGGGCTAGGAGGAGGACAAGAAGGACAAAGATGAGGAAACCGACAAAGACAAGGAGGTAAAGGAAAAGAATAAAGAGGAAGAAGAGAGGAAGACTGACTATGAGGGGAAGAAAGTGATGAATTTACAATATACCATTAGTCCCCAACCTTTTGTAGACTTCTGTCCATATTTGCCAGTGTTAATGTAGTGGAGAGGAAAAAGAGATAAAGAAAAATATATAAGACACACACACACACACACACACACACACACACACACACACACACACACACACACACACACACAAACACACCTATCCGTCTCGTCAGTACCTCAGACATCACAGAAGAGGAGCACAAGAGTAGCAGATGCGGATAAAAGTTGGATGAAGTTGAGAGTTGAGTCTTGTGGAATACAGAAGCGAATGTGACGAGACGATGAGAGGTCTTGCCCGCCTCGTAAAGTGGATTTTTTGCCTGTGGGTGCTGTGGGTGGGGCGGGGCGAGGTGGGGCGGGTGAGAGGGTGGGCGTGATGTGGAGGACGGTGAAGTGGGGTGCAAAGGAGTGAGGGAATGGGAGGTAAAGGGGCAGGGAGGGGTGGAGGGAAGGTGGGTGGGGTCCGACAATGTGTCACAGTGGGCGCGGTCGCAACGAGGATGAAGGAGGGACGGAGGGAAGAAAGGAGTTAGGGAGGGAGAAGAGAGTGAGGGTGAGAGGAATGAAGGGAGAGTGGAAGGGTGATAGTGATGGTTTGGGTGCGTGAGGGTGTGGATGGAGGCGAGGAGGAGGAGGAAGAGGCAAGGGTCAGAGGGGAAGAAGGAAAAGGGAGAAGACCAGAAGAAGGGGAGGGGAGGACAAGAGGAGGAGGGAGAAGGGAAAGAAGTGTTGGGTGAGGGTGGGGGAAGGTCCGCCGCCCGCCGTGCACTGCATACCAAGAGGGACGCTTCAGCACGCTTCGTCAACAGTCTTTGGATAATGATATTTTCCAACGCCCAAATTATCAGCCGACGCGGACACCCTCCCTCACTCCCTTCATCTCACTCCCTCACCTCCTCTCATCTCCCTCTCTACCTTGCCACTCCCTATTCTCCCAGCCTCTCCCGAGTTCCTCAGCCCTTTGTAATCCCAAAACGCCTCCTAAGCAGCTGCTATTTATTCCCGCCTCCTCCGCAGGTCCCGGCAAGGCATTGTGTTAGAATCGTGTTATTAGTGTGAGTGCGGGTGAGCGCGCCGCACCTCAGCCCCGCCCCCTCAGTGCACCTGTTAAATAGAGCACCCCCAGTCCTAATTACACCTGCTGGCTCCTAATTACACCCGCCACACCCACTAATGACACCTACTCGCTGTTCCCTCAGTGGCATCTCAAAGGAGAGCGTCGGGAAGTGGCGGTGACGGGCAGGAGTCCCTCGCCACACACCGCAGGCAACAGGCGGACGCGATGTTCTGAGTCCTTGTGTAATAATGGACGAAAGCCCTTGATAACATGGGACGTCAAGGGACTTAATGCAACAATAATATTGCCTCGAACCTAGGAGGCGGCAGAAAACTCGACAAGGTCACTGTTGCATTCAATAAAGCTGTCAGCCCAGTCTTTCTCTCCAATATTTACTAAGGTAAGCTATTTACAGCAACGAGCCAACATAAGCGAGGACACCAGTGATGCAGAGACCCACACGGCACCGGCGGCCGTGACCCCGGGATGCTGAAGGTCGGAAAATGTGTTGTCCTTCCCTGTCCGCAGTCCGCCCGGCCAGGCCACGCCCACTACCCTGCCGGCCTTCTCTCCGCCCTCCTCTCTTCTCCTCAGGCTTCTCCTTGTGAGTGGGACACCCTTGTTCCTTTCTCATTTCCCTCGGGCCGCCCTCGTACGCTTCCTTCGCGGCGCGGCGCTCGGTTGCAGCCTTGCAGGTGGCGGTGTGGGGCGGGGCGAGGCGGTGCGTCCCCTGCCAGCGCCATCCGTCACGCCCCTGGCAAGGGCGGGGCCGGGTGGCCGCGCACGGGAGATTTGCCTCCACAGACTTAAATATTTTACCGTCGGGTTGACGTACTAGCCCGCGCCATTTGCATTAGGAGAAAACAAAAGAATATTGGCAAGAAATAATGTATTTGAGATGCAGACACAGCGAGGAGAATTAAAATAACAACTTTGGTTTGGTGGTCGGAGGAAGAGTCGGGGCGGGCCGCGTGTGGGGCGGGCCGACCTCGCCATCTTGATTACAGTGATTGATATAGTGTTTGTAATGCCTATTATTATGTCTCAAGTATATAATATATTTAGCATTTTAGTTTATTGAAGATTGGGTGTTGGGAATTTTAAATTGCATCCTCTACCCATGTGCCACGTTGCATATTCTAAGGTAACTTAATGGACGGCTATTGACATGCCGTATTTCTCCTAAACACAGAGATTTCCCTTAGTTTACCCGCAATTCAAAATTATTACGTGGAGGCATTTTTTTTTTTTTCACAAGTGAGGAAGAGAGGAAGTGACTGCAGGAGAGCAGCAAGGGCGTGGCCTTGGGCACCACCGCGCTGCCGGGCCGCAGGTGTCGCTCCTGGCGACTAAATACCCCTTAGCCCTGGGAACAGTCTGCGTCGGCGCCACAGCAACATTGTAACACTCTTGCCAGACAGAGCTACTGCGGCGCCGCATCCTGACGTAAGACTCACGCGGCAGCCTGAGCCTGGCGCTGCGCCTGCCGCACACATAGCACCGCCAGACCCCCGCCTCGCAAGCCGCTTCATAACATTCAGATTTGCATCGATTGGACAGTTACTATATATTTACTGCACTGGAAAACAATTACGGTGCCTGCTTTACAAAATCGAATTATCATATATTCACATAACGAGCCGCTCGGTGCTCGTTGGCGAATATTGACTCCTGCACAGCGGCGATCCTCCACGGTCCGCTGGTGTGAACATGGCGGCGGGATGCCCTCTCGCTTCGCCGCAGCACACCAACACACGCACCCTTGCTGTGTGCCTCAAGCTGCAAGCAGAGCTTACCCTGTGAATCTAGCCTTCCCTCTCCCCATCCACCCCTCTTTCGCTCGCCTTCTCCAGTAGAGTCCCTGAAGTAACTGGGCACCAGAAAATAAACAATAAATAAACAAAAAAAAACTTTAGACTGATAAGAGAGAGAGAGAGAGAGAGAGAGAGAGAGAGAGAGAGAGAGAGAGAGAGAGAGAGAGAGAACAGACCCACATTAAAAATATCATATCCCTGATGACGATCGCTACGTTGGCGGTCTCAGACATCGCGTCACCCACACACAAACGCGCACACACACACACACACACACACACACACACACACACACACACACACACACACACACACACACGAAACGTTAATGCGACCGAGGACTTGAATAAATAAAGCTTAAAGCCAAGAAAAAAAATACAGCACACACACACGCACACACACACACACACACACACACACACACACACACACACACACACACACTATCTATACTGCGAAAGCATCAACCAACCATGAGAAAAAATAAATAAATAAATAAACACGTACACAAACACACAAGACAATACAGGATAAAGTTCAAAACAACAGTCACCTCTCTCTCTCTCTCTCTCTCTCTCTCTCTCTCTCTCTCTCTCTCTCTCTCTCTCTCTCTCTCTCTCTCTCTCACTTACAGTACCGCGTCGGGAAATGATATGCAGGAATGTACATACGCAGAGAAAAATGAAAACAAACACCTCGATGCCACGCCCAGGGGAAGGTTGGCGGCGGCGACCTGCACACGACCCCAGGGAATGTCTCTCTCTCTCTCTCTCTCTCTCTCTCTCTCTCTCTCTCTCTCTGAGACAAAAACACTGAAAAAATATATTAAAACACATAATTGAAAAGAAAAATTAGTTTTCAGCGAGAGAGAGGAGAGAGAGAGAGAGAGAGAGAGAGAGAGAGAGAGAGAGAGAGAGAGAGAGAGTAGAAGTATCAGCATATAGAAGGGAGAAGGAGGAGGAGGAGGAGGAGGAGGAGAAGGAGGAGGAGAAAGAGGAGGAGGAGGAGGAGGAGGAGGAGGAGGAGGAGGAGGAGGAGGAGGAAGAAGCAGCAGCAGCCCCGCGTTGGAAGAGGAAGGGGGGAGGCAAACCATAACAAATGTAGACCTCAGATTTACACCGAAAGTGCGCTTATCAGTGACGGCAGAACGAGTTTTGGCATTATGCGAGGCAAGAGTTTTGAGGAGGCAAACACGATTTATGGCCAGGTAGGTTTGGAGGGTCTACTACTACTACTACTTCCCGTCTACTACTACTACTACTACTACTACTACTACTACTTCTGCTGCTGCTGCTGCTACTACGACTACGACTACTATTGCCTCAGCCACATCCTCTCTCTCTCTCTCTCTCTCTCTCTCTCTCTCTCTCTCTCTGGTACTTCTCGTCTATTCCTACTTTTCATCTCTCGTTTTCTCTTTTTTCTGTATTTATCTCCCTAAAGGTTGTGTTATTCCTTATCTTTCCGTCTTTGTCCTCCTCCTCCTCCTCCTCCTCCTCCTCCTCTTCCTCCTCCTCCTCCTCGTCCTTGTTTCCCACATACGATAAGAACAGGACCAAAGACTGACATTTCCTCTCCCTCTCCCTCTCTCTCTCTCTCTCTCTCTCTCTCTCTCTCTCTCTCTCTCTCTCTCTCTCTCTTTACGGTAGGAGATCAGAAACCTTGCCCAAAATTCGGGAACAAAAAAAATTAAACTTGAAGCTTTAGGCGGAGTGATACTTTTGGCAGGGCAAGTCTGTGAATTATGTCTCCTAACCACTGCCCCACCCAAAACTACTACTCCTCCTCCTCCTCCTCCTCCTCCTCCTCCTCCTCCTCCTCCTCCTGCTCCTCCTCCTCTTCATCCCACGCTCGCAGGCTGTCTCGTTAGAACTGTTGGAAGACATAATGTGTTTGTTTATAGATGGAGCACGGAAGGTTGTCAGATAGGAGTAGAAAGAGAGAGAGAGAGAGAGAGAGAGAGAGAGAGAGAGAGAGAGAGAGAGAGAGAGAGAGAGAGAGAGAGAGAGAGAGAGAGAGAGAGAGAGAGAGTAAGGGGAAAAATCAACGAAAATTGTACGTTAAAAACTTCTCAATACTGCATTATTATATCCTTCGATTATAACCTTGTGAGTAAATTATCTTCATTTTTTTTTGTTCCTACCCCCTCTCTCACTCTCTCTCTCTCTCTCTCTCTCTCTCTCTCTCTCTCTCTCTCTCTCTCTCTCTCTAGTCCTGCGTCAAGGTACTTTTTGGCAGTCTTCCTAGTTGTTTAGTATGATCATATTTTTCTTCAAGACGTCCAAGAAAGAGATGAAAAATAGTGCTAAAATATCTGGGAACTCATTGACAGTGGATGTGCTGTTCAGTAATGTATCAGTTTTTCCTTATCGCTGAAAAGTAACGAAGGGAAACTGTTATTATTTTTTTATGCTTGTTTCCTTCAATGCGTTTGTGTTTTAGTTCACTTATTTGTATGTATTTGTCTCTCACTGAGTCTGTATTTTTCTTAGTCTGGTTATCTGTCTATATTTTTGTCTCTAAACATTTTTTCGGTACTTTTTTTTCATTTCCTATCTGTCTCCTTATTTGTCTGTTCTCTCTCTCTCTCTCTCTCTCTCTCTCTCTCTCTCTCTCTCTCTCTCTCTCTCTCTCTCTCTCTCTCTCTCTCTCCGTGCCCTGCCCACCTCTCTCTCACATTCCCGGCGTGGTAATCGCGCAGGGGGCACACCGCCATATTTACACCGTCCCTCCCTCTTACGTCGAGTTTCCATTAGCAAGATAAACTGCCGTCATCAGCGTCAGCGATCGACAGCCACGCCGTCAGCAGCGTAGTGAGGTCGGGCCGGCGGGTGTGGGTCGCTCACCACAAGTTATGCATCTCCCCCCTCGCTCATTTCACCCCACAACTCACCCGCCCCTTTTGTTTATGGCCTGTTGGTTTATGCTGCTGCTTGATTGGCCATTGATCTTATATATTGGGTGATGGAGTCACTAGATAGCCGGGTGGAAGGCTGTTAAACGGCCGCGCTTCGCTGCAGGAAGACCTTTCCCTACCGGGTGTCCTGGCCCATTAGTGTGTCCCGGCGGAGTAATTGGTGGCCAGCCTGATCTTAGGGGGTATTAGGCGATTGTTTCCCTCCTTCTACTTGTTGCAGGGGGATTATAGTCCTTCGCTTTCTGCCTTTCACTCCCTTTCCTACTTCACTCTTTTTCTGCTTCTTTTTCTTCTTCGTTAGTTCTTCACCGTTACCCTTTTTCTTTTCATCCTGTGTTTCGTTCCCTCTTCTTCTTGCAGGTGGATTATAGCCCTCTGTTCTCTATCCTTTATTCTCTTCCCTCCTTCGCTTCTTTTTTTTTCTTTTTTTTTTTTCTTCTCCTTCGTTAATTCTTCACCGCCATCCTTCTCCTTCCTTCCCTGTGTTTAAATTCTTCTATTACTTGAAGAAGAATTATAGTCTTTTGTTCTCCATCCTTCTCTGCTTCACTTCTTTTTTCTTCTTCTTCTTCTTCTTCTTCGTTAATTCTGCACCCTATCCTTCTCTTTTCCATTCCCTGTTTGTCTCCTTCTTTTACTTGGGAGAAGAATTATCATCCTTCACTTCCTTCCTTTCTTTTCTTCACCCTTTGTCCTTGTCTTATATTTCCTTATTCCTTTTCCACCATCTTTCTTCTCTTCCTTCTACTTATTGGTAGTGTATTTTACTTTTCCATTCCACATTTCATTCCTTCTCTCCCTTCCCTTTTCTATTCTCTTTTCTTTTTCGTTCTCCTTAGTTTTCAATCACAATCCTTCAATTTTTATTCTTTATCCTGTGACGTTTTGCACTCTTTCCTTCTATTTTACTTACTGCAGGAAGGTTACAGTCTTGTCTTCAATATTCCTCATATTTTCTTCCTCTCATCTGGCTTCTATTTTTCCCTCCTATCGCCCTCCTATTCCTCCAGTTTTGCTTTATTCTCCTGCGATCGACGGTATATTGCAGACGAGTGTTTTCCTCCTACTTATTGAAGGAAGATTACAGTGCTGTCCATCTCCTTACCTCGCCCCACCTTCCTTCCTCCTCCTCCTCCCACCATTCCTCTTCATCTCCTCCTTCTCATACGCGGCTAAGTATATTAGATGACTGTTTCCCTCCACCTTCTTATTGGTACCAGATTATAGTCCTGTCTACCTTCCTTCTCCACTTTTTCTCCTCTCTGCTTCTCCTTCTTTCGTCACATTTCTCCCCCTCCTTCTCCTCCTCGCGGTGTGTTCCCGGGGCAACGATTAGTGTTGATTCAGGCGTTGCGGGAAGCATTACCCTCAGCCCATTAGTTAACGAAAGGCCAGCCCTACAATACTCCTCCTCCTCCTCCTCCTCCTCCTCCTCCTCCTCCTCCTCCTCCTCCTCCTCCTCCTCCTCTTCCTCCTCATCCTCCTCCTCCTCCGTCATCCTACCTTCTTCATCTTAATTCTTCTCGTCCCTCTCCTTTTCACCTCATCTTCATTTTCTAGCTCCTCCTCCTTTCCCTTTCTGCTACTTGCGTACTCCTCCTCCTCCTCCTCCTCATCCTCATCCTCCATCCTCCTTTCCCCCTTACTATTTATGTCCACTCCTTTCTCTTTTCCTTTACTAGCTTTCCTCTAAACACGATTCATTTTAAAATATCCTGCCTGAGTCCTAGTTCTCCTAATTCTCTTCCTTCTTCTCCTCTTCCCCTCCCTCCTCCTAAAAGCCTCGTGTGGACCAAGAAGGATGTTTGGGTTTGATTTTTTCTCTATGTTTTCTTATCCTTTGTGTTCCTAAAATGTACGTGCTCCTAAAATCTGAAAATACGTAGCAAAGAATCACCACCACCACCACTACCTCCTCCTACTATCGTTCTCCTTCCACGTGTACCCTCATGTTCTCGTATTTCCACACTCCTACGTTCTGTTTTCCTCCTCCTCTTCTTCTGTACTCCATCCTTTGTTCTTTTTTCCTCTTCCTTCTTTTTCTTTATTCTCTTCCTTCTTTCTCTCTCTCTCCGCCTCTTCCTTTCCTTAAGCACAGTTGAACATTCCATTCTACTAACCTCCTCCTCCTCCTCCTCCTCCTCTAGACGTGTCACTTCCTCCTCCTGCCTCCCTCGATCATCCTCCATCACCCACCTCATAATGAACTCGTAGGAGGAGCTCATAAGAAGTGTTTAACTCAAGGCTCATTGACCGTGTGCTCCCAGCGGGGGTCTCGATGGAGCGCCGACGGGATAGATCACCAGTGTGTGTGTGTGTGTGTGTGTGTGTGTGTGTCGTACGGAGGCTATGAGATGCGCAGTTTGTGAGGGCGGTTCGCGCAGACACAAAACACCGCCTCTTCTTCTTCCTCCTCCTCCTCCTCCTCCTCCTCCTCCTCCTCCTCCTCCTCCTGGATGTGTAGTACGCAGGTCCCTATTCTTATGTGTTTTTAGTAATGCCCCATAAAGACTTAGGAAAGACGTACACACCACAACACACCACAGCACACCACAACACAATACTACAACACACACACACACACACACACACACACACACACACACACACACACACACACACACACACACATACACAATGAGAAAGGTCCACATGAGTGTGTGTGTGTGTGTGTGTGTGTGTGTGTGTGTTCCTCCGCGTCACAGCTCCCACCTTCCTCCAGTCGTCGCTGCAGTGCACTAAATATATAGACAAATAATTTCGCGGCGGACCATTAAAAGCAGGGTTTAGTTGTCGGGCAGCGTTTAGCCTGTCAATATATATTAATCAGCTCGGGCTTGCGTGCGTCACCCGGCGACCCAGCGAAGGCCCCCTGACCTCCTCTCCCGCCCGCCGCACCGCACACACTAATAGAAAAGTTACGAAGGTGCTGAATTATATCAAGCCTCGGCCGGCACACACACATCACTGCAGCTCCTTCTCTCTCGTGACTTTTACGCGCGGTGCGGATTTATGGCGATTTATTTAATGCTATCACAGTGACTGGATGACCTTAATTGTCGCGGCGGGTTTCTTTGGCCGTGGCGTGATGTGATTTCCTCCCTATTCTTCGGTGCATAATGCGGAGTAACACGGGTAGCGGTGGTCTTGTTGATACTATTATTATTACTATTATTATTATCACCATTACTACTACTACTACTACTACTACTACTACTACTACTACCACTATTACTGGGTAGCCGGTGGGTATCTCGCTGTTGTCCGCACTGCCTTGGCAAACCGGTATTGTCCCCTGTCAATTGGAGAGAGACAGACAAGACCAGACAGACTGATGTTCACACGGCCCTGTGCAATAATGAGAGAGAGAGAGAGAGAGAGAGAGAGAGAGAGAGAGAGAGAGAGAGAGAGAGAGAGAGAGAGAGAGAGAGAGAGACTTGATAAATGTAAAATGAAAGAGAGAAGAGATGCAGAGGGGCAGGATCGGGACGGCCCAGCTGGAGGGACATCGGCGCCGTGTGTCTGACTTAGATAAATAGACAGTGCGTTTCTCTTTTTCCTCTCTCTCTCTCTCTCTCTCTCTCTCTCTCTCTCTCTCTCTCTCTCTCTCTCTCTCTCTCTCTCTCTCTCTCAATACACGTCCTCTCACTAATTCTATTCAATCGCACATCTTGTATTTTTCCTCTCTCTCTCTCTCTCTCTCTCTCTCTCTCTCTCTCTCTCTCTCTCTCTCTCTCTCTCTCTCTCTCTCTCTCTCTCCCACACACACACACACAGCACAACACCCAACCAAACCTAACCAAATAAAAGCAAAACAATTATGCACTCACCGTTAAGGAAAAAGTCTAAATCTCGAGAAGAAACAAAACCGGCTGCCCAGACAGGCTGACCGTGGCGGCTTCTGCGAGGGCCGCCACTGACACTTCGCGTTACGGGCTGACAGGCTGGCGGGCGGGCGGAGGCAGGCGAAGGGCGGCCAGCCTGAAGGGGAGAGATAAAACTATGAAGGAAAACACCGCCACGAAGTATCAGAGTGGAGGAAGAGGCGGTATTTTGCGGGTGTTAAATAATCATAGGGTGAATACTGTTAAAAGAAGCAGTATTAGAACGAGATAAGTGGAAGAGATGAGAGTATGAAAGGAAAACACCGCCACGAAGTATCAGGATGGAGGAAGAGGCGGTATTTTGCGGGTGTTAAATAATCATAGGGTGAATACTATTAAAAGGAGTATGTTTAGGGCGAGATAAGTGGACGGGAAGATTATACTAAGGTAAATGGAAGAGGAAATGAAACTGTGAAAGGATAATACCACCACAAAAGTATCAAGAGAGTATTAGGTAAAGGAATGCTAGATCAGTAATACTTGTTATAAGGAAGAGTATTAGAAGGGAGACATAAAATTACAAGGAAAAGGATGACAGAACAATATTTAGATGAGGGAATGAGTAACATAAAGTGATAAACCATGGTGATCGGTGTTAAAATGAATACTAGGTCACGACAAATGTTTACTGTGTTATTATAAGACGAACATTATAGATGAATATTAGAAGAAAAATAATTACTTCTCAATATAAGTGTAGGTAACAGACGATAACAATAAAAGGCGTGAGATAAGTAAGATGTCAGTGTATGAGAAGAGCTGAGTAGTACCATGAAGGAGGAAGGAGGAATATCTGAGTGTTAGTACAATATAAGTATGAGCATTATGGTGATAAGTGAGAGGTGCACCAGACAGTGATATGAGTATTAGAAGTAAGGAAGGGCTGAACTTAAAGAAGAAAATACGAAGAGGAAAGAAAAGAAGATTAGATGAAGAATAAAAGATAAATATTCAGATGAGAGGAATATTATGGAAGAAATGCGCAAATATATTAGTGCTAAATGATAAGAGGAATATTAAGGTAAAGGAGGAAAATGGAATGAGAAGAGGAGTGTCGGAAAAATATTAGAAAAGGAGGGGAAGATCAGAAGCAAAAGAAAGAAAAACAGAACAAAGAGATGCGGAGTATTAAGGAAGGAGGAGTAGCAGAGAGAGAGAGAGAGAGAGAGAGAGAGAGAGAGAGAGAGAGAGAGAGAGAGAGAGAGAGAGTACCAGGTGGTGAGTATCAAATTACCTTCAGAACCCAATTTAATTTGCTACTATTCAGAAACTTTTCTTATTTTTCCTCCTTGCTGGGCTTTGTTCGGTTTGTTATTTTGTTTTCCTTGTTTTTCTTGCTCTTTTCCCTTATCGCGGCGCCTCCCTCCTGCTGGGCGAGTAAAAAATAATGGAGAATATCCGCGCAACAATTACTCCTCGCCCAGCGCCTGCAGTTGTTATCGTTAATGTAACATTCACTCATTTGTTTATTCAAGTAAAAAGAAAAAAAAAAGGTAAAGGGTGAGCGAGGGTGGCGAGGACTCTTGTGCAAAAAAAAAAAAAAGAATTAACTGTGAGGAAAATACACCAGCTTTTGATTTAAGCAATTATATGAGTGCTGTATCTTTTTATATCTTCAACCTCTTTAATTATCTGCCTGTTTATATTAAATAGCAATAATTTATGGCACAAAAGCACAGGCTATAAAACAATAACCGCCTCTCGCGCTTCAATTTTATTCTATTTTGTCTGTCTCTAGAATGGTAATTTATTTTTCAGTGCGAAAGGTCATATTTGAAAGAGGCCCTGGATGCGGAGTCCCCTCAGTATAGTTTTGTTACACTGGGCAGGTGAAGGAGACTAATCTAACCCTTCAGGAACACTTCAACACCACCGCCTCACTACTGCTTTTCTTCATCTTTTTTTCTTCTTCTTTTTATTCCCAGGCGGGTTCTGAGCGTCGGCCCGTCAGCCCCACTCGACTATCCAAACACCAGGCCAAGACACTCCGTCACTGGCAGGCAGGAACCCTTGCTATCTACCCCTCCGTGCCGACAGCCTCACGCTCATCAACTCGCCTCAACCTCCAGCCTCCTCCTCCAGCCCCTCTTCCTCCTTCAGCTCCTCCTCCTCCTCCTCCTCCTCCTCCTGTCTTCTTAGCCTCTATCACTGTTTCTTGTTAAAGGTATTGCGAGAGGCTAAGTCAAGGAAGATACAGAAGGTGACGAGCCGAACATAGACAGTGTGTGTGTGTGTGTGTGTGTGTGTGTGTGTGTGTGTGCGTGTGCGGTGTTACTGGTCTGTAGGCTACTCTTATACATCTCCTCTCTCTCTCTCTCTCTCTCTCTCTCTCTCTCTCTCTCTCTCTCTCTCTCTCTCTCTCTCTCTCTCTCTCTCTCTTCCTTTCAACTCTCTTACACCTTTCCTCTCCTTTCTCACTTCACTCTCTCTCATCTCTCTTTCCATCCACTCCCTTGCACCTCTCCTCTCCCCTCTTCTTTCCCTTTTCTCTTCCCATCCACTCACCTTTCCTTTCCACACAACCTTATCAACACCAACTCTTCCTCATCCACCCCCCAACCCCAACACCACCGCACTACCACCACCACAGCACACCCTCAACACGTCCCTCATACCCCTTGCCTCTTTAGACAACATTACCACCACTCACACCTCCTCAAAAGCCTTTATAAGTACCTGACACTTCCCTTCCACTATAACAGTTCCTGTATCACCGCCATTACCTGCCTCCCTACCACTCCAATGACCCTCCCTCCTCCTAGCCATTCTCCTTCGCCTCCTCCGCCTCCGCCTCTTCCACCACAGGCTCTTAATACGATTACGAGACAGATACATGGGATAATTACTCCTAGCCACATCGAGGCTCAGATCCATCACTGTGGCTGGCTGGTGACGCGGCATAATGGGTGTCTGTCAGCACCACTCCACTACCTCTCCTCCACTCCCTCCCTCACTGCTCACCTCCCTTACCAACTCCATTCCAGCCAGCCAGCCACTCTCACCACTCTCACTTACTCTTTCTCACCACTCTCACCGCCACGCCTCCATCCCTTCTCCTTCGTCTTACCTTCTCTTCACCTCCCTTCCCTCCCATTTCCTCTTCTTATTACTCTCCTTCGTGCCTTTCTTGACGTGCATATATATATATATATATATATATATATATATATATATATATATATATATATATATATATATATATATATATATATATATATATATATATATATATATATATATATATATATATTCCTTTCTCTCTCTCTCTCTCTCTCTCTCTCTCTCTCTCTCTCTCTCTCTCTCTCTCTCTCTCTCTCTCTCTCTCTCTCTCTCTCTCTTTCTGACTGTGTGTGTGTGTGTGTGTGTGTGTGTGTGTGTGTGTGTGTTTGCAGGCGGCATCGAGGAAGGTATGGAGCCATTAGGGTGGACAAGGGAAGGCCAGACCAAGGGATTAACTCACAAGGTAAATAAACTTGTTGGTGGCTTCTTTCAGTGACCTTGCACACACACACACACACACACACACACACACACACACACACACACACACACACACACACACACACAGAGAGAGAGAGAGAGAGAGAGAGAGAGAGAGAGAGAGAGAGAGAGAGAGAGAGAGAGAGAGAGAGAGAGAGAGAGAGTTATGCTCGCAAGCAAGCACAGATAACTTGGCACTGCTTCCATATTTAGCTTTCCTTCCTCTTTTTGTTTTCGTCCCTTTTTCTTCTTTGCCTTTTAAACTTATTTACTCTCAGTCCAAATGTTTATCTGTGTATTTATGAGTTTATTTATCTATTACCTGTCGTATATTTAGCTTCCTACTGGACTATACCGCTTGTTTATATGTATATGTGTGTGTTTGTATACTTGTAGCTGACATTGTAGGTATATATGTGTATGTATGTATGTACGTATGAATGGACAAATAGATGAATGAATAAATGATGGTAGGATGGATGGATGGATGGAAGAAATGATAGATGAATGAACGGATTTAGGTATTTATTGAGTATTTTCTCTTTTAGTATATTCTCTCTCTCTCTCTCTCTCTCTCTCTCTCTCTCTCTCTCTCTCTCTCTCTCTCTCTCTCTCTCTCTATCATCACTCTGAAATTCATAATGGATTTTCCAGCGTCATTAATCAAGAGGGAGGATCCCAGGTGAAGCCATGGCCCCTCCCTCCCTCCTTCCCTCCCATCCCGCCTCGCTCCTCCATTTCCTCCTCGCCCCTCCCTTCCATCCCTGCCTCGCCACCTGTAGTATCTGAATCTTATCAACATTCGCAGCCCATTAATTCCACGCTCGGCGCATCATGTCGAGGCAAAAACTGGATTCCGTGAGTAGTGGGGGCGAGGGAGCGAGAGGTAATGAGAGGAGAGGGCAGGTGCGCTAGGAATAAATAAGGAGTTCACCTGAGTGTGTTTGTGCCCGCGTACTACATGAGTCCCTATGCTAAACTAGGTGTAAGAAGTCGGAGAAGAAGGTAATATTGCTGTAGTTAGCGTAGTTGGGATAGTGACCCTGTGATTCTAAGGAGCAGGGGCTCGTATCTTGCCATAAGCACTATTAGTTTTGTTTTTTACAGGTGGGTATCACTGAGTGCCTTGAGGTGACGTACGCACAATTTCCTGTTGGTCCTTTGCTCGTACCTTTGCGGCTTTCACAATGGCCACACACGAATGCACAAAAGGTAATGCTCAAGGCGTCGAAGGGCGAACACGTGCAAAAAGATTAGGCGAGGAGTGAGTGGTGGTGGATGTAAGTGGATAAATGGGTGTGGTGGTGAGCGATGGTCCGCGTAAGGCTCACCAAATGCTGGGTTCCAAGTGCTGTATCAATGAGTGAAGTACGGCAGAGTTTAAGTTTTTTCCGGGTTTTTTTTCCATCAAGAAGTGGAAGGACAGGATTGCAATGATACGTTCCTTTGTATTTAACTATTCACAGTGACTTATTTGACCTTACTCTCATTGCCTTATGATAACTGTAGCAAGGAAAAGTTTACTACATAATTAGATGTAATAAGTGGTATATAAAAAACATAGATAACAGCTTAAACATATAAAAATACACATAAATAAGACCAGGTAAAACACGACCTCAAAACTAAAATAATTAC
The DNA here is from genome assembly GCF_035594125.1 of Scylla paramamosain. Lineage (NCBI taxonomy): Eukaryota > Metazoa > Arthropoda > Malacostraca > Decapoda > Portunidae > Scylla > Scylla paramamosain. Next base: position 21,211,534 of record NC_087155.1, on the reverse strand, counting down.
AAATACACGAGAAACAATTACATAACATATAAGAGAAGCAACCATCACGACCAGAAAAACTTGGAGGACAAAATAAAGGAACAAGACACACAAACACATGACAAAGCCGGAACAGGAGCAGCTACAGAGACAAGAAGGAGGAGGAGGAGGAGGAGGAGGAGGAGGAGGAAGGCAGTGGTAGAAGTAGTAGTTGTACCCTCCCCTCTCCTCTTCTCCCGCGCCCTTCCCTCCCCTCCTTCAGGCAGGTCTCGAGCTATACTTATTAACAAATCACCTCCCTCCACACCCACGAGCTCCCGGCACCCACACGACGCTTGCTAAAACCCACACATTAAACACTCGTAAAGTAAAGTAAGAAAATAATTGTGTGGAGTCTTCAGTACACGCCAACACACACACACACACACACACACACACACACACACACACACACACACACACACACACACACACACACACACACACACATCATCATCATCATCATCATCATTGCCAACACACAGAAGCTGACGTTGCTACTACTGGCGCTGCTCCATCTCTCGTCAGGTGCAAGTAAGAGATGGAGAGGGAGGAAAAAAGTAATAGATAGAAATTCATTAGAACAAATAAGGGAAACGAGAATATGGAATCGTCTGTGTGTTGGCAGCGGTTAATCAAGACTCACTGGGATGGATGACTTGGAGAAACTGTGAAGCCAGACTGACTCTCTCTCTCTCTCTCTCTCTCTCTCTCTCTCTCTCTCTCTCTCTCTCTCTCTCTCTCTCTCTCTCTCTCTCTCTCTCTCTCTCTCTCTCTCTCTCTCTGTGTGTGTGTGTGTGTGTGTGTGTGTGTGTGTGTGTGTGTGTGTGTGTGTGTGTGTGTGTGTGTGTCCTAAAAAAAAACATTGCAAACCGCATTCAGTTCCGCTTACGCTTATCTCTACCCCAGTAAACACACACGCACACACACACACACACACACACACACACACACACACACACACACACACACACAGACACACACACACGCAGCGTCATCTACATCTCCGGCAATAAAAGTGATATATTGAGTCGCCCAGCAGAGAGGGGAGACGCAAAACAAATATTTCATCCCTGGTCATAGCGCCCCGACGCCCGGCACGAGGCGCACTCCCAGAGGTGAAGGTAGAGAGCACCACTTGACTCTCGCACACTTACACACGCGAGGACAAGGCCAGCAGCTTTGAAACACGTATTAAATAGAGAGGGAGAGAAAAGAGATGTGTTAAGGTTTTGTTTCTATGATGTTCAAGAGTCTCCAAATCATAAAGGTTTTATTACATTAGTACAGGTCAAGGCAGAGATCTGAAATCTTTAAAAGAAAAGGCTATAGACTATTTTTTTTTCGATAAAAGATATACGTAATGAGTATCTAATTTACATAGGCATAATTATTTTGTTCTTATTCATTCAGATCGAAACACAGAATTCAAACGTGTTTATAAAGAGAAGGAAATCATTA
>NC_087155.1:21200055-21205055 GCF_035594125.1 Scylla paramamosain | reverse complement strand
GGAGGAAAAACTACTAGACAAAAAAGAAAGAAAGAGTTGAAAAAAAAAATATATATATGAAGGTAGTAACAAAAAAATTACGAATATGCAAAACTTATAACAGTAATAACGATATTAGTAGAGATTATGATGATGATAATGATGGTAGTAGTGGGTGGTGATAGTGGGGAGGAACAATTATCAGAAGCATAAGGTCAGGATGGAAGGGAGAAGAGAACACAAATATATATAGTCACAAGAATGGACGGCCATAGTATCAAGAACAGAGGAACCACAACCACAGGAAGGGGAAGAGGGACACAGGAAGGGGGACAGATATAGAAAGAGAGAGGATACAGTCACAGGAAGGGGACAGATATAGAAAGAGAGAGGATACAGTCACAGGAAGGGGGACAGAGAGTGGGAGAGGGGGGCACAGTCAGCAAGGTGTTAGAAGAAGGGGTGAGCTCAGAATCACGGGAGGGAACATCGGGTCAGTGAGAGGCGAGGAGAGAGAGAGAGAGGTGGGGGAGACGTGACCCCTGTGCCAACGAAGCATCAAGTTACGCGCTTCCTCAAGGCTTTTACGGAGTACCGAGCGTGGGGTCAACACGGCCACCCATCACCCTGCCAGGCGCGCCGCGGCAGTCTCGCTTACCTGGCCCGCCACCAGGTAATTAATACAGCAGGACGCGTGTTGCCTCCCGCCATAACAGTGCCTCTGAGGGCGTAACGGTCAGGCTATAACGAGAGGCAGGATGGAGTACGTTTACCATGGAGTAGCTGGCTGGCTAAAGCTTGGTAATTAATACGGAAGGTACAGGTGTTCCCAGGTGTTCCAGAGTGTTGCCTCTCCGCCACAGCACTGCGTCTGGAGGTACACGTACAACAGTGACCATAAACAGTGTGCCATTATCTTCGAAGAGGAGCTCTGGTCAAGGGCAAGAAAACTTGGGAGAGAGACCCACTGAAGGCGCCAGTCCCTTAAGAAGACAGTCGAAGACGGATCCAGAAATTACACCAAAAAGTCTTGAAATTGCCCTCTTGAAAGAGTTTGTCACTAGCATAGATTTTTTTTTTTTTTTTTATGTAAGAGGGTTATTGGTGAAGGGGAACAAAACTGGGGGGGGGGGAAAGGGTCCGCTGAAGATGTCGGTCCCTTAAGAAGACAGTACGGAAGCAGGTTCAAAAATTGCATTAAGAAGTTACTGTAAATCTCCCTCCTGAAAGAGTCAAGTCGTCAGCCATAATGGGTATCGGGGTCACGGCAAGCAACTGGATACCTAACCATTAATACGAGTACCTAAATTTTATCTCCCAGGTCATCTCACTGAATATACGATCACTGCCAGTAGGGTTTCATTACACTTCACGAGTGTTTGTGTATTTTCTTGGATAGTGGCGAGCCAGAACCAGTTCTCCATAACGGGTCACGTATAAGGAGTAAATACCTTACCAGTAATATATATAAGTTTATCTCATTAATTACTGAAGTGAATGTATTGACTGATCCAAGTAACCTAAGCAGTGGAAGAGCGGAGAAGAGTAAAGTAGAGCAAAGTACAATGCAATAAAGCCGAGTAGCGTAGAGCTTAATAGAGCATAGTAGAGTGGAGTAGAAAAAAAATAGGATAGAGAAGAGTAAAGAAGATATTAGTAAAAATACAGTGCAGTATATTACAGGTGAATAAAGGAAACTGTATAAATGCGCAGAACACAGTAGCGCAGAGCAGAACACAATATAACTAAGCGTAGGGTGAGTTAGGAATGTATCCAGCGTCCTTCCCTCTAATGACTATTTAAGTACTTCCCAAGGAAGAGTATCGGGTAACCCTCCAAATGTGAAATTCCCTTTCAAACATTTTTTTTCAAAGTACTTTTAACCTTCAAGGGTCGACAATGGCGGGCAAAAAGTTTTAGCATAAGCACACACACATCTTGATCTGACTTGTCTCCTTTGACAGAACCACACACACACACACACACACACACACACACACCCTGCACCTCTTCACGGGGTCGCTTGCGTGGCGGCAAAAATGTACCAACGATCTTTTGACGCTTGCTGAGTTTGATTCTTTCTTATACACCTTTGCCATCCAATAGGTTACTATATATTAATAAAAGGAATTGTTAGTTCGTTTAATTGCATAATGAGGTTATTAAATTCCTTACGGTAGTGGAAGAAACAGTTCATTTCTTCTTGATACTTGCAGTACTCAATAAATTTTCTGATACCAATAAAGAACATTGATACACAGATAGAAAATAAGTAAAACACCCTTTAGAAACAGTAAGAGTTGCACTGTTACCTTCCCCTTATACATGCGTCACTCATGCAATCCGCGTATATACCAACAATGAGTTTCTGAACGCTTCAAAAACCCACGTTAATTCCCTTCTAATACTAAATAAACACTATCAAAAACCACTTGCCGATCCCACTTAACACCTCCAGGCACAGTTACTCCCAAAGCACTAAGGTCACTCCTGTAAACGCCCCCACAGCTCACTTAATTCCCCAGATACTCGTGGCGGGGCGGTCTCCTCAAGGCCTCGAGGGAACAGTTAATCTCCTTAAACCACTAAAGGAAGACACTTGGCGCTTCCTTTAACACCTAAGGGCACATTTTAATCCCCCCAACATTAAGGGCTCACGGTGGCGCCTCCACCCTAGCGCCAGCTGTCAGGGCGAGGAGGCGGGCAGCACTCAGTCAGGTGGTGTTATCACGGGCCATCTGCGTGATCACCTGACTCATCCCTGGCTCGAGCCCCCGCGCAGGATCTAGTTTCTGCATATAATCTCCTCACATACCCGGCTGGATGTGGACGTCGCCATCCATCTTATTATTTACCCCGTCCGGATTCAGTTACCTAATTAGAGTCTTCAATATAGGGAGAAGCCACCGTGCGCTGGCTGTTACGCTGGCCTGGACGGGGCGGCGGGGAGAGAGGGGCCCGCCTCGCTGCCTCGACCCTTACAAGGAGGAGTGTCTTTTTTATTAACACAGATGCAGGGTAGACTAAGTAGTTTAAAAAGTAAGGAAAGAAAGAGCCTTGCAGTGGAGGAGAGACGGTTACTGAGCCTTGTTACGGAGGACAACGTTCACTTGCACTGTATAGAGGAGAGATGAAGAGAGTGTTTGGTGATGGAAAGACTCCCTTGTTGCCGCTTGGTATAGAAAAGGGACCCGAGGGGTAGCTCAGAGTAACCTGGATCATTTCAGGGGGAGGCAGCTCGAGGGATCCGATAGTGACAGAGGGCCACCCATCCTGCCTCGTTACCCGCAGGGTGGGGTGGTGGTAGTGGTGGTGGTGGTGGTCGTGGGGGTTAGTGATCAAGTTCATTCTCGTTCCTAAGGACACAGCTAGCTACTGGACACTGTTCATATTAACTTAGGAGACTGGTGGCTCTTGTGCAGCGTTCAGCCTTAATGCGTCCCAACACCGGGGTCATATGGCGCTGGTAAAGAGAGGCAGACAAGGGGGAAAAGCAACCTAGCAGGATAGCCAGGTTAGACAAGGCCTGAGGTGTGGCAGCGCGTTGCCTAGCCTCGCCCCGCCACCATCCATCCACATCCCGTCTTATCCGCAGCGGCGATTACATCTTTCCGATCAGCGGCCGCCGATCCCTATCCCGCCGCGCTGCCTCAGACCCGGGGATCAGATTGGCGGCGACACGGCACCTGAGTGACCGACGGGGACATGCACCTCAACCTCCACCCTCCTCCTCCTCCTCCTCCTCCTCCTCCTCCTCCTCCTCTTCCTCCTCCCATTTGTTAACCTATGTAATCCTATATAATCCTCCTCCTCCTTCTCCAGCTCCTCTTGCTTCTCCTCCTCCTTCCAACTCCTCCTCCTCCTCCTCCTCCCTCCTCCTCCTCCTCCTCCTCCTCTTCCTCCTCCTCCTCCTCCTCCTCCTTCTCCTATCCCTCCTCCTGCTTTACTCCTCCTCCTCCGCCAGTAACGGAACATAAGCAAAGAAGAGGTGATGGTTGTGGTAGTGGGGGTAGTGGGAGGACTAAGGCAGGTGGAGGAGGAGGAGGGAGGAGAAGGAGGAGGAAATGGTGGAAGGGAGGGAGGAGGAAGAGAGAGAAGTGCTGGAAGGAAGGAGAAGAAGGGGGAAATAACAGCAGAACTAGGAGATAAAAAGTAACTGGGGGTAGAAGAGTAGGAGGAGGCGGTAGTGGTGGTGGTGGTGGTGGTGTGGCGGTGATGGTGGTGGTGGTGGAAGAAACTGTTTTATATAAGAACATAAGAACATAAGAACATAAGAACATAAGAAATAAGGGAAGCTGCAAGAAGCGACCAGGCTTACACGTGGCAGTCCCTGTATGAAACACTCCTACCTATTTCCATCTGTTATCCCCATCCATAAACTTGTCTAATCTTCTCTTAAAGCTCTCTAGTGTCCTAGCACTAACTACATGATTACTGAGTCCGTTCCACTCATCTACCACTCTATTCGAGAACCAATTTTTCCTATCTCCTTCCTAAACCTAAATTTTTCAAGCTTGAACCCGTTATTTCTTGTTCTACCCTGGTTGCTGATCCTAAGAATTTTGCTTACATCTCCCTTGTTATAACCCTTATACCACTTAAAGACTTCTATCAGGTCCCCTCTTAACCTACGTCTCTCTAGAGAATGTAAATTTAACCGCTTCAACCTCGCTTCGTAAGGAATACTCCTCATCCCCTGTATCCTTTTAGTCATTCTCCTCTGTACTGATTCTAATAGACCTATATCTTTCCTGTAATGTGGGGACCAGAACTGCACAGCGTAGTCTAGATGAGGTCTGACCAGCGCCAAGTATAACTTTAATATTACTTCCGGCCTTCTACTTTTAACACTCCTAAAAATGAATCCTAGTACCCTATTTGCCTTGTTTCTGGCTTCTATGCATTGTTTCCCTAGACGGAGTTCAGAGCTAACTATAACTCCTAAATCTTTCTCGTACCCTGTACCTACCAGAGTTTGGGTGTTTAATGTGTACCTATTGTGTGGGTTTCCTCTACCTACG
>NC_087155.1:21187555-21195055 GCF_035594125.1 Scylla paramamosain | reverse complement strand
GCTGCGGACGACAAGCCCGCCGCCCACCGACTCATTGGTCCGTGAAGCTGTACACAACCCTGGCGGCGCGGGAACACACTGCTGCCTCCGGGTTATGCTCTCGACACCCTTCTTATCAGCGGCCCTCCCTTCCCTCAGTTACGGCGTCTTGTTCTTCCATCCATCCATTTCTCTGGTAAAGCACCCCTTCCTGAATTCTTCTCTTCCTCTAGTTAGGCTCTCCTTTCTCTTCATCCGCCCCTTTCTCTAATGAAGCACTCTGTTCGTTTATCCTTCCCTTTCCTTTAGCTAGCCTATCCTGTTCTTTTATCCACCTCTTTCTTCAATAAAATCACTCTTTTTTTATTTTATTTTCCTTTAGTTACGTCGACCTGTCTCTCCATCCGTCCATATTCTCTGGTGAACCATCCTCCTTTCTCTATTCTTCTATCCTTCCCTTCCTTTAGTTATCCCGTCCTGTCCCTTTCATTAGTCTTTCTCTCTGGTGAAAGCACTCTTTTCCTATTCTTCCCTTCCTGTAGTTACGTTGTCCTATCTCTCCATCCGTCCTATTCTCTGATAAACCACCCCCCTTTCTCGTCTATCCTTCCCTTCATGTACCTATCCCGTCCTGTCTCTCCATCTGTCCCTTTCCATGGTAAAGCATCTCTCCCCTCTATCCTTCTCTTCTACCTAGGTCGTCCTGTCCCTCCGTCTGTCCCTTTCTCTGGCAAAAATAACCCCTCCTCTATCCTTCCCTTATTTTACCCCATCGTCCTGTCCATGTTTTCCTCGAATTCAGCGCCCCCGTCTCCCTCTCCTCCCCTCCCACCCCTCATGTGTTCTACCTGCTCTATCTTTATAAGCAGATAGCCCCCTTACAGACCAACAGATCTCCTGGTATCTGCTCCTCTCGTGTATTCTCGTGTATTACAGCCTCCAACTCCTCAACTTTATCATCTACAACATCTTCTCATTCCCTCTTTTTTTTCTTATCTCTCTTTTTTTTTTTTTTCTTTGTATCTATCCTTGTTCCGCCTTTTGCATCCAACTGTCTCTCTCTTTTTTTTTTCTTTTCTCGCTTCGCCTCCCATATATAAATATATATATATATATATATATATATATATATATATATATATATATATATATATTATATATATATATATATATATATATATATATATATATATATATATATATATATATATATATATATATATATATATATATATATATTTATTTATTTTTTTTTTTTTTTCTGTCATGTATTCGTCTTCATCTTCTAATCCTTTTTTTTTTTCAATCTCTTCGTACGTTTCCTTACTATGCCCTTCTACATCTTCTTATTCATTCCTCCCCTCTTTTCCCCTTTCATTGCTCCTCTGCATATTTCCTCACTTCTCTGCTTCTCCTTCCTTTTCAATATCTTTCTACAGTTCCTTATTTCACTCGTCTATACATCCTCCCATTCACATTCTTTCATTACTCCATTGTATCTTTCCTTACTATACTCCTCCTTTACCTCCTCCTCCTCCTCTTCTTCCTCCTCCTCCTTTTCCTTCTCCTCCTCCTCCTCCCCCCATCCCCCGTGGCCCTCCCCATTGAGGTGTGGGAGGGAGGAGTGATTAGACAGTTACATTAATGGTTAATGGACAACCTATGTACAAGCGGACTTATTCCTTGCCTCGTTCCTCCTTCCTTGCCCCTCCAACCTCCATTCTCTGCCTCTCATCCTCCTCCTCCTCCTCCTCTTCCTGCTCCTCCTCCTCCTCTTCTTCTTCCTCCTCCTCCTCCACATACCATAGATATCGAATGTTAAAGATCAAAGTGTGAGGAAAAAATATATTTACACTCCACTTCATAATAATAATAATCAGAATAATAATAATATCTTGGAGGAAATTATTCTCTTTCAAGACTTTATTTTTTTTATTTTGATTTTTGTAAGTTCACCCATTTTTACCTTTTTATTTTTCGTCTTTCTGTTGTTTTATGTTTTCTTTTACCTGGTTTTGTTTTTCTAGTCAGCTTTTATTTACTTTTCTCTATATCATCTTGTCAGTTTTTTTTTTCTTTCTTTCGCATCCTTTTTGTTCTGTTTGTTCTTCATTTTTATCATTTTCCGTCTTTGAATATCTCTCTCTCTCTCTCTCTCTCTCTCTCTCTCTCTCTCTCTCTCTCTCTCTCTCTCTCTCTCTCTCTCTCTCTCTCTCTCTCTCTCTCTCTCTCTCTCTCGACTGACATGTCAATTACTTGCGACATTCTTCCCTAGCGGCTGTTAAGTGTTTGTGAAGGGAGAGAGAGAGAGAGAGAGAGAAAGAGAGAGAGAGAGAGAGAGAGAGAGAGAGAGAGAGAGAGAGGAGAGAGAGAGAGAGAGAGAGAGAGAGAGAGAGAGAGAGAAAGGTACTGGAGAAGGAGAACAGAATCTTTATTGCCTGGGAAGAAACGGTCAGTGGAAGTGTTAAGTGTTTCCCAGCTTTGTCTAGAACCATTAGTTGTCTTGGCGCGAAGTGCGTCTTGTTAAGTTAAGGTATCAGGCCAGGAATGCGGTGGTGGTGGTGGTGGTGGTGATGGTAGTGATGGTGGTGGTGGTGGTGGTAAGGGTGGTGGTAGTGGTGGTCTGTATGTGTGTATGAGTGTGAGCGAGAGAGAGAGAGAGAGAGAGAGAGAGAGAGAGAGAGAGAGAGAGAGAGAGAGAGAGAGAGAGAGAAGAAAGAGAGAGAGAGAGAGAGATTATTTGGGGACAGGCAGGGTTCGCACACTCAAGATAGCCGGTACAGAACACACAGAGGAGGTTTCACACTAGTATCAGGTCACTTAAAGAAAGCCAATATATTTTTTATCTGCCACTAAAGCCGACCAGCCGCTGTGTGGTAGGTACGTACAGGTTAATGGGGATGGTATGTGGAAATAGGTATAGGCATGTTGTATACAGGGACTGCCACGTGTAGGCCTGATGGTTTCTTGCAGTTTCCCTTGCTTTCTTATGTTCTTTCTCGTGTTCTTTGGTAAGTTTACTGAGGCAGTGGAAGGAAGAAGAGACTGATGACTGATAAATGACATATGAGGAAATAAAACTAGAAGAATATAAACAAAAATGATGAATATAGAAGTGAGATATAAAAGACAGACCTTCAAAGTATTTATATATCACTAAATTATTATGAAAACTGGCTGCTAAATGACATACGAGGATATAAACTAAAAGAATATAAACCGAAAGGAAAATATAGAAGTGAGATATAATAGACAGACTTCCAATATATTTCTATATCACTAAATGATTTTATATAAACTCAAAGTAAGCGCTACAACAGAGACATAACTTTGCATAATTTCGAAATATAAAACTTTACTAATGCAGCGAAAACACAAGACTCACAATAGGATTAAGCAATGCAACACCGGTAAATACCCGCAACACACGCCGAGAAATATGCAACACAAACTTTCCTCCAACACAATTAATCACAGCAAAAAGAACCACGTACTCTGCAAAAAAGAAAAATACCCAACACAAATCCTCCTCGCAGATGTACTCTCGGGTGGACGAAGCGACACAAAAAGCAGCACACGCCACAGAAAAGCCCCACCAAGGTGTCTCAGTTAAGTAGGAGGAAGCAAATGCCTCCCAGCAGGACCATAAAACACAAGGGGGAGGAGATACGATAAAACCTGCACCTGGCCAACTAGTAGAGGATCCCAGACTCTAATTAAGGGATTCTATTTTAAACTTCATGGGCGGAGGAAAAGTATTGCATACACTTGAACATATACGTAAGAAATCGGCTTAAAATAAAGGAATGCAAGAGAATTAAAGAAACTGAAGAGATGACCAGCAACAGGAAAGAAGAAAACTTGTATTATTATTATCAAGGACAGGACTGGAAGGAAAAAAGTACCACCCATTACAGACAAAATTAATATGAAATAAATAAATAAGTAAACAAATAAATGGAAATTAAAGAAAAAAATTGTCATAAAAGCAGCATACGAATTATAAGACAAAACGAAAGGCAACCTCACGGGCAAAAAATTCACAAAAACTTGATTTTCTTGACACCAATGGTCTGAAAACTTACGTACCTACGAGGTAATTAAACTTTTATACGAGAACACATCAAACCCACAGTAAAGATATCACAAAATAGCCAGAAAAAATAAATAAATAAAATAAAACAAGAAAAGTTAATCACAATCTAAATTAAAGAGACGGAATGTTAACAAAGGGATAAAAAAAATGTTGAAAGCTTAATTAAGGCAGACAATAAAATCTTCAGACAAGGGAAAGCCATTCGGAAAAGTAATCCAAGGAACAAACAAAAAAAAAAAAAAAACATAAGAGTTGGCGGCAAGACAAAACTCAAGAGTAGAAGAACCTTGTAAGCAGGAGGAGAATTTCCCTAGAGACTCTTAATACCACGACTTCTCCCCCACGCTTACCAGAATGGCCTGATACAAGTTACAGCATCATTTAGGAAGGATTAAGCAACGATAAAATAACAAAATAATATACATGTTGGCCGCAAGACAAGACTTAAGAATAGAAGGACTTTGTAAGTACAAGATGAATTTCCCAGAGGCTCTTAATGCTATGATTTCTTCTCACGTTTACCAGAATGGCCTGATACAAAGTTACAGCATCATTTAGGAAGGATTAAGTAACAATAAAGTAAGAAGTAACGTAAAGAGGGCGATAAATCCTACAATGTCTTTAAACGTAAAGTTCCCCCTCGTAATTTTAGGCCACTCCTTTGGACTCTTTAGGGAGTGGCACTCAGTGGACCCCTTTTTGTTACCCTTGGCAAGAAATGTGGGGAATTGTACTTTATTCATTTAAAATATGAAATATCAAATGGATTATTAGCTCCTGATTAAAGAAATATAGTAATAGCAACCACTAACAGCAAATGGAAGGGATCAAATAGTTCAAGCCTGTTAGTATTCCGGAGTTTTATTTCTGGTCAGTAAAATCGACAAGGGTTACCCAAATAAGTGTCATAATGTCATTGCCAGTCAAAGAGTTAAACTATATGAGCTCACATGAAAGGTAAGTCACCCCTGAGGAGAGAAAGACGGTGAGTAAAACCAGAACATTAAACTGCACAAAGAGCAGGATGTGAAAAGAACGTCGCAGGAAGGAAACACAGTATGTAAAACGAATTGAAACTAAAGATACTTATAAAGAATAAAAAAGGAAGGGGAAGTCAAACTGCAGAAACACCTTGGTTGAAAACAAGAACAGAAACTGTAACATTTAGAAAAAATAATAGCAAAACAAGAAAAGATGCACTCAAGAAATGCTATAAAACGAAAGCGAATAAATCGTAGTGATGAATAAACAAAAGAAAAGACAGCAAGAAAATATAAATAAATAACGAAACTAATAAAAAAAAAAACTAAAAATATTCACACAAAAAACTTGTCACCCTCAGGCAACGCAAAGCTACAACAAAACCCCTCCCCCACACACACACACACACACACACACACACACACACACACACACACACACACACACACACACACACACATATATACATACACACACAAAAATAAGTAAGTAAATAAATATATAAAAGAATGAAACAAGAGAAAGCCACAAAACTGATAAAAGAATGATACAAAACAACATTAATCAGAAGAGAGACACATACCTCAATCAAAAGTGCATATTAAAAACAAAATAAACATGAGAAAACAAGAAAAAAACATTCAAATTAAAATCCACAACAAAACGAAAATCAGAAGATAAACAATAAGCAAAAGAGGACAAAACGAGAGAAAAACAAGACAGAAAGAGAGAGGAAGAGAAATAGAGACAGATGAAGAAGAGACGCAAAAGGGAGACTCCCCCAAACAGATAAGGGCAATAAGGACTTCACACACAAAAGAAACTTCGGGATTTCCACCATAAAAGAGACACAAAAGAAAACGCGCCGTGGGACTCGGGTATTGCTCAAGCCTTTATACGAGGACGAAAATTAATAGAACCAGGATGGCACTTAATGCACCCTTGATAAAGAGGTGGTAGTGGAGGAGAAGGAGGAGAAGTAAGAGGACATGGAGATCGAGTGGGAGGAGGAAGAGGGGGAGGAGGAGAATTAAAACATGGAGAAGAAAAAGAAGTAAAAGAAGACGTGTCATGGTAGTACATGGAAAATGAGTCAGAGAAAGAGATAAAGCATTCAGGGAAGAGGAGGATGAGTCAAAAGTGTAGGAGGAAGACGACTCTGACTACGAGGAAGAGGAGAAGAAAGAACAAGAAAAAGAGGAAGAGAAAGCTGAGACAGATGCACATAAAACAACAGACTGCAAAGAAGACAAGAACGGAAAAAAAAAAAAACAATAAGAAAAGAAATGAAGAAAGAAGGGTAGGAACGTGTGGGTGGAAAGGGCCAGAAGAGAAGCAGGAGCAGGAGGAAGACTAGGATGATGATGAGGAGGAGGAGGAGGAAGAGGAGGGAGGTAAAGACATGCACGCCCATCAACACAGTAAGTACAGGCTGCAGTTCGTCCCATATTAGCCTCTACCAGGAACCAAATCAATGCTAACATTCTCCTAACCCTCCTCCTCCTCCTCCTCCTCCTCCTCTTCCACCTCCTTCTCCTCCTCCTCCTCCTCGTCCACCTGACCTTCCTTCAAGCCAACCAGGAAAAGTTAAATTAAATACCTACTCAAGCCCAGCGTTAATTACAAGGGGCGTAACGAGGGAGGATCCGTAAATATAGATATTGCCCACCGGAATAGTATAAATAATGCCTTGTAGTATATATTTGAGCACCCAGGCCACTGTAACTTGCTGTGGCCCCTTTGGCGTCACACTAAATCCCCGACTCGAGACAACAGACTGCACTGGTGATGGTGGTGTTGGTGGTGGTGGTGGTGGTGGTGGTGGTGGTGATGATGGTGGTGGTGGTGGTGATGGCGGTGGTGGTGGTGGAGGTGGTAGTGTATCTTCTCTTCTTTTCTTATGAAGTGTTAAAGTAAGAATTATAAGTATTGGAGTTTGCCATTAATGAAGAAAAACGAAGGAAAGGAGTGATGCAGAGTTAGAAAGTTACGGGAGTGTTAGAGTAAGAGAGAGTTAAAGAGAGTTAGAGAGAGAGAGAGAGAGAGAGAGAGAGAGAGAGAGAGAGAGAGAGAGAGAGAGAGAGAGAGAGAGAGAGAGAGAGAGAGATGAGATGAGAAATGAGTGGATAAGTGAAAAAAAAGGCAAATCTAAACACACACACACACACACACACACACACACACACACACACACACACATGGCACGGCACTAACACAGTCATGTATATACAAAGCTTCCCAATAGAGACAGGCAGGAGGAAGGCAAAGGTAAGGAACACCACCTTCCCTCCCATCAATTAACGTCACAGGGAGAGATAGAGCGATAAGCGGGACAGGTAAGCATAGGTAACAAGGAAGGCAGACTAATATTAGGCCACGATGTCTAATGCCTCAAATGTATACAGGTGAGTAATGAGGGACACAGAAGCATAGATAGGTACACA
>NC_087155.1:21175055-21182555 GCF_035594125.1 Scylla paramamosain | reverse complement strand
TTGAATTCTCCTACACTCCTACAGCACATCACCGCGAAATTTACAGCATTGCTCGCGTCGCCCATCGCCCCCACAGCCTTCACGGTATGTGGTTTTGCGTCAACACAAGAGCGGCGGGCAGCGCGAGCCTCATCTCATATCCACAACACAATGCACACGAGGCAGAGAGTGATTGAAGCTTCCATAAAAATTGGAAACCCTAACATTTATGATCTAAAGTGTAAACGGAAGACGAGAAACGCTAAGAGGGAAAAAAAAATCGCAAAGAAGTGTACGGTATGTAATTGAAAAAAAAAGAATTGTTACGCAGATCCTTCAAAATCAAGTTACAAACCATAAACGGAAAGAATTATGTACAAAAATGGAAATATTAACAAAGGTATAAGAGAAAAACAGAAACTATCCCTATAAATATTCAGGAGCAATAGAGCACAAAAGAAGCCCAAGCGAAGCAGTCCGAAGAGTGGACGGGAGTAAAGACGTAAAAATAAACAGGTGGATAAATCAGGTGGAGTCTCTAATAACAAGAGCAAAGCCGGCCAACAAGACGTGGCGCTAACTCCCTCTCCCCCCTATTACTTTCACCTCTCAGCGTGCATTAACATACGTGTACAGCCAGCCTTTTCAGAGCTACGTGGGCGGCGGGCGGCGAAGAGCGAGGGAGGGCGAGTGGCTGGGTGGTGGTGGGAGGGCGGACCGACTGATTGAAAATTATGAAAATGCTCAAATATTCTGAACTTTTGGGTGACGGTGCGCTCTGAGGAGAAACTTTTTGTTGTTTTCTGTTTTATATTCAGGTGGGTGTGAGGTGGATATCCAGGCGGGGTGTGTGGGTAGTGGGGTGGACGGGTTGGGTGGTGGAAGGGGTGTGCTGCGTCGCGTCTGGTTTGGGAGGGAGCACCGTTGCCAGTTGTGCCATAAAAGGCTACATAAACACACTTGCTCCCCTTGTAGGCTGTTTTTGGTAGTGGCAGCGTCGCTCTGAGACAGGAATCAGCACAAGTCAAGATGGTTTGACTTGCATCGCCACAGTGAGCTAATGGAGGCCTGCTGGTGGTGGAGGCTGACGGCCCTTCAAGACGCAGACTCCCATTATGTCAGGGTCATTATGATTCTGCTAGTTAGGCTTTCAAGATGCAGGCCCCATTAAAGCAGGACCATTATAATTCTGCTGGTTAGGCCTTCAAGATGCAAGCCCCCATTATAGCAGGACCATTATAATTCTGCTGGTTAGGCTTTCAAGATGCACGCCCCCATTAAAGCAGGACCATTATAATTCTGCTGGTTACGCCTTCAAGATGCAAGTCCCCATTATAGCAGGACCATTATAATTTTGCTAGTTAGGCCTTCAAGATGCACTCTCCCATTGTATCGGCACCATTATGAATATGTCGGTTGGGCCTTCAAGATTATATCATCATCATTATCATAACACCATTATCAGCAGAATTGTATCAACGTAATTTTAATCACAATCACTATAATATAATATCAAATTAACGCTTTTTTAACTCTATTAGCACCACTATTTGATCACCATTATATCAACGCCAATTTAGTTATATTAATTCCATTATCTAGTCGCCATTATATCAACGTCATTTTAATTATATCAGCACCATTATATCAACGCCATTATAAGATTATCATTATCTTAACACCATTATTATAGAAGCGAATATATCAACGCTATTACATACCGATAAGGGTTATTAGTACCTTATTATCATAGCACCATTATCTCGAAGCACATAATTATCAGCACATCAATGTTAGTATATATAATAATAAACTATTAATTTATCACAATTATTGCAAACCATTCCCACAGCGCCACCAGTTCGACACCATTATCTCAGCGCCACTATCTTTTAACATCATCTGGACACCATTATTTCGACACCATCACTTCGATACCATTATCTAAACGCCGTTATCTGAATACCATATCTCGACATCATCACGTCGCCACCATTATCTCCGCACAGTTACCCCCGGCACCATTATCTGGACACTATTATCTTGCCACCCCATAAGACCAACACAGCAACTCACTCGTCACCAGCAAACACCATGGACAAGAATATAAGCAAAGGGGGAAAAAAGAAGGGAAAAAAAAAAGAAGAAATAACGGGAGGGAAGAAAAAAAGAGTATAAAGGATAGTTAAGACACACACTCATACATACACACACACACACACACACACACACACACACACACACACACACACACACACACACACACACACACACACACACACACACGCACACACACACACACCACACACGCACACATGAGATATATTCCTTATAATATCTCATTAAACCTCAAAAATTAGAGTCATCTGCTTTAATTTGACTTTAAGAAGGCGATAAACACATGATAAATACAACTAAGGAGCAAACTGATCGTGCTTAATTGATGAATCAAATCTATTATTAGAAAGGCATTAATATTCACTTCATTATTCCGCAGAGAGGGGAGGCGAAAGCAGCACGGGAGGAGGAAAAAAGATGGCGGTGATAGAGCAATAAACTTGTATTTCTGCTGTATATTTGATGAGCAGCGAGGAAGACAGAGAGCGAGCGAGGGAACGAGCGAGAGAGAGAGAGAGAGAGAGAGAGAGAGAGAGAGAGAGAGAGAGAGAGAGAGAGAGAGAGAGAGAGAGAGAGAGAGAGAGAGAGAGAGAGAGATGGGAGAGACAATGAAAGAGAGAATGGTAGAGGGGGAGAGTCAGAGATGGGGAAGGGGGGAAGGGATGTCTTACCGTTCCAGATTTTAGTCTCCGGATGTTGACACGCGCGTTACACACACACACACACACACACACACACACACACACACACACACACACACACACACACACACACACACACACACACACAGTAACCTCCCAATGCACACACAGTATTGGAAGTCTCTCGGTCGCTCAGGAATCAGTGAGCCTCAAATTCCTCTGTGGCCGCCATCCAGTGAGGCTTGAAGGCCGAGAGCGAGCGGCGCTTAATTGGCGGCAACGAGGGGCGGGGAGACACACACACACACACACACACACACACACACAGAGAGAGAGAGAGAGAGAGAGAGAGAGAGAGAGAGAGAGAGAGAGAGAGAGAGAGAGAGAGAGAGAGAGAGAGAGAGAGAGAGAGAGAGAGAGAGAGAGAGAGAGAGAGATATTACATTACGTCACCTCCACAATGCTTTTTTCTGATGATAACAAAAACTAAGAAGAAAATATATATAACAGAACATCGACAAATGTAACATGAAGAAGATACAAGAAAATAGTGCTGGAAATAGGAATAGTGAAGGCCAATTCACTCTACTACTACTACTACTATTACTACTACTACTACTACTACTACTACTACTACTACTACTACTACTACTGCTATTACCACCACCTCTACTACTACTACTACTACTACTACTTCTATTACTACCACCTCTACTACTACTACTACTACTACTACTACTTCTATTACTACCACCTCTACTACTACTACTACTACTACTACTACTACTACTACTACTACTACTTCTATTACTACCACCTCTACTACTACTTTTTTTTTTACTACTTAACTACTACTACTACTACTACTACTACTACTACTACTACTACTACTACTACTATTACTACTACTACTACTACTACTACTACTACTACTACTACTACTACTACTACTACTACTACTACTATTACTACTATTACTTCTATTACCACCACCTCTACTACTACTAATAAAACTATTTTCCACTCACTGCCACTGCTTTTTGGAAGTAAACGGATCATAACCCACCAAAAGAATAGAAAAAGAGGAGAAAAAAAAAGAAAAAAATGATAGACAAAGAAGAAAAAAAGGAGAAAGGAAGGTATCGGATGAGGGACTGAAAGGAAGGAATGGGAAGAGAAGAGGGATAAAGAGGGAGGTCAGCGCTACCTGGGGATCAATTAAAGGCCTCGCCAGTGGACCAAGTGTACCGATGTAATTGAACAGGAGGCTTACCGACCTGATAGCTTTCCTCCCTCATATCGGCGGCAGGAGGAGGCGACCAGATGCCACGGAATCGGAAACGCCAACTGGTTTTCCGATAAGAACTTCAACCCTATTTTTCTCCCTTCAACTTCCCTCCTTTTCCTCTGTGTTCCTCTTCCCTCCCTTCCCTCTTACGACGTGTGGTTAGTTAATATTCGCCTGATATCGCCTCTAATTGGCCCACAGTCTCGTGAAGCCGCGGCCTAAAAGGGGAATCGGTAGCCGGAATGACGTACAAGAGAAGGAAAAGGAAGAGGAGGAGGAGGAGGAGGAGAAGGAGGAGGAGGGGGAGGGCCAAGGTGACAGAGGTCTTAATTGAGGAGAGGGACAGTGTTTATTAAGCGAGTAATGATTCGTCGAGGTTGTTTGCCTGGCGAGACGGTAATTAAGACAGAGAGAGAGAGAGAGAGAGAGAGAGAGAGAGAGAGAGAGAGAGAGAGAGAGAGAGAGAGAGAGAGAGAGAGAGAGATGTATGATGCTAGTGAGCTGATATTAGGTGATGAAATACGTGCGATGTACTGTCGTGATGTACCCGCGTGATAGCTGCAGCTGGTGGTGATGGTGGTGGCGGCGGCGGCGGCGGTGGTGGTGGTGGTGGTGGTGATGGTGTTCGTATAAGAGAGTAACTGAACGGTGAAATGCTATGCACATAAACACACACACACACACACACACACACACACACACACACACACACACACACACACACACACACACACACACACACACACACATCAAGAGAGCAAGAAATTAAATGCTCAGGACACAAGATCATGAAGGACTTTTAATCCATTATGCGTTTTCTCTCTCTCTCTCTCTCTCTCTCTCTCTCTCTCTCTCTCTCTCTCTCTCTCTCTCTCTCTCTCTCTCTGGTACAGGACCCCACCACCATTGTTCTTCCATCCACCTTCCCCATATTTCATTTTGCTCCTCGCTGGCTTTCCTTCCTGAGTCATTGAGTCAGTCTTGTTTATTGGACTTAAAAGAGCAACAAGTATCTCTTTAAGCATTACATGAATTAGAAGTGACTTACACGCACACACACACACACACACACACACACACACACACACACACACACACACACACACACACACACACACACACACACACACACACACTCGCGCGGAACAGCCAGCGTATCGTAACAACCCTCACGGCCCCGACAAAAACTTGCGTGGCTTATTTCCTGATGATTTGTGCAGCACTAATAACTCCACTCTGTCTGCCATGCTTAGACAAATGAGTTTTTTTTTTCTCTCTCTCTTTCTCTCTCTCTCTCTCTCTCTCTCTCTCTCTTCCTCCTCCTCCTCTTCCTTCTTCTCTCGTTCCCTTCATCTCCTCCCTCTCACCGTCTCACCCTCTCTCGCTCTCTCAGTCTCACTTGCTCTCCCTCCCTTTCTCTCTCTCTACGTGCTCGCCCTCTTGTCTGTGATTTATCATTGGGTTCTGTTTAAACACATATAATTTCGTGTCACAGTTCACCACACGTCCAAGTTGCTCTAAGTTGGCACGGCGCCCCCTCGTAAATCTGACTTTTTTTTTTCTACTCTCTCTCTCTCTCTCTCTCTCTCTCTCTCTCTCTCTCTCTCTCTCTCTCTCTCTCTCTCTCTCTCTCTCTCTCTCTTCCATGCCAAGAGTTAATTTATCTTTGGTAATTCATTGCGTGGGTGCATGTTGTTGTTATTGTTGTTGTTGTTACTGTTGTTGTTGTTGCTGTTGTTGTTGTTGTTGCTGCTGCTGCTGCTGCTATTGCTGCTGTTATTGTTGTTGTTGTTGATGATGATGTTATTGTTTTTGCTGATGATGCTGATGATGAAGATTTGATTGCCATTTTCTTCATACTCAGTTTTATTTTAATATCTGACTGCTGCTGTAATTATCATTACTGTTATTACCATGATCATCATCATTGTAGATATTAACTCTTTTCTGTCAGTGTTGCTGTTGTTAATATTGTTATATTACCAAAAGCAGCACCAACAACAACAAGAAAATAAAAATTTGTAGTAGTAATGGGAGTATTATCCTGAAATATTACTTTATTGCATTTCGTCAAGAAAAGGGAATAAAGAGATTGAGCTGAAAGCAAGTCTCAGCATGATGTGGTTAAAAATCAAGTGAAGTTACTCGATTGTGTCAGGCCTCGGAGAGTGGCGGAGGCATCCCGGAGAGTTGTTCTTCCTGGCACAGTACTGGGAGCGACAAGAACCCACCTCCCCCGCCAAGGGCTCAGAGTCGACTGAGAGCCGGTCCGCCACCTCCCACTGATCCTCTCCGCAGCCCGGTACCGACAGTCCCCCGCCTCGCGCCAGCCCACCCACCCAAGACAGAACTTCGTCAGGGATTTTTCCGCTGAATGTCTTTCCATGTGAGCCATCTGGAAGTCAACAGCGCCGTGGATGCGCTAAAGGGAACCTCGGCCATCAGATAGATGCGATAACCAGTCACAACGTTGATGGATCTAAGAGGTGAGCATCAGCCGTGAAAGTTGGATAGCGCCAAAAAGTGACGTCACATGCGGGAGCACGTGTGTGGAGACGTCCAGCGAACAGGTGAACAGTGAAGCTCGCGCGTCCATCGAGTTCACACTGCTGAGTATCCGAGAGGCGAGACCTGCCACAGGTAAGACGCCACGCCTGTCCTTCGTCAGAAGTGTGTGTGTGTGTGTGTGTGTGTGTGTGTGTGTGTGTGTGTGTGTGTGTGCGGGGGTGTGGGTGTCGGGTGTGTGTACGGACGGGAGTGTCATGACATCACTTGCACCTTGCATCACTTCACTTCTAATTTATGGCGGCGCCAGCACACGTGGCTCTCACACTGCCGTACCTCGTCTTCCTAACATTCGTTTCTTTTACTCAACAGAGCAAGACGTGGTGTGACCGGTGGTTTTCCTGCAGTAGCTGTCTCATGGACCAGCTACCCGCGTGAAATTCCCGTCAGTAGTTGGTGGTTGCATGTTGCTTCCTGACTCGAGTGACACCCACCTTCACGAGTGACCTGAACTACCCGTGACCCTCGTCATGACCGTGTGGATCTTCTGAATCACTTGCCTGGTCTTCACCCACCCGTCACACATTCACACCTCGATGCAGAACAGGCGGTAATCCCGAAGCTGTACAGACTTCAAGCGGCTGTAAGTAGTTATCACTGCCACACCCGTCAGAATGATCGGCACCAGCGGTCAGCAGGCAGGGCGTTCTGAGAGGCAGCTTTCCTGGCCGTCATTAGACGGAAGCAACAACAGCAACAGCAACAACATAAACAACAAGAACAGCAGCAGCAGCAGCAACTCGGAGGAGAAGTATGGCCTGCGACCCAGAACCATCATCAAGCGTCTGCAGCAGGACCGGGGCCACCAACAGGTGCCCAAGGGACCCAAAGGCCTGGCGCGTCCCAAGTCGAGGCCGGCACCACTCTCCAAGTACCGCAGGAAGACAGCCAACGCCCGGGAGAGGCATC
>NC_087155.1:21142555-21170055 GCF_035594125.1 Scylla paramamosain | reverse complement strand
GATTTTATGCTCCACGTTTCCCTCTCTCATTGCACTGATGTCCATGCTCGTATATAATTTTAAGCCATTATCTTCCTGCTTTTCCGTCTGACTGGGTTTGTTTTTGTAAGCCTCTGTCCTCGCGTGGCAACGTAAAATGATTTTGTTTTATCGTCAAGTCTTCCTTTCGTGTGTTCTCTTCGCTGCTATATCATACTGGCAGTCTGTTTTTGCCCGGTTATTATGTTTCTGTTTTTATTTATTCTTCTTTCTGTGCGTTGATTCATATTTGCATGCTTCTGTCTTCATGAGTAATCGTGGCGTTCTTTTTTCTCCTACGATTTCTTTCTTTTTTTCTTTTTAATTTATTTGCTTTCTCTGACTTTATTTTTCGGTCGTTGTTTCTATTTTCACTACTTTCTTCACTGTGTTATTCAGTTTAGTCCTCTATACACGCTGATATTTTCCCTTCTGTCTAGTTGTTTGTGTTTATCTGGACACCTCAACCTTAACGATTTTCTATTTTTCGTTTAGTTATTATATTGTCAGATTGCTTTCAGTATCTTCTGTTTCTTTTTTTTTTTTTTTATCGTCCGCTTTTCTATATATGCTTCTATATATGTTTCAGTTTCCTGTCCACGTTTTTGTCCTAAACTGTTATTCTTTTTCTCTCCCCAGTGTTGTTGGGTCTATATATGCCCCTGCCCTCATGAGTTTATTGTGGCCTTGTTTTTTATGCTCCGCTTTTCTATACATGTTTTTCTATATATACTCCGTTTTCCGTATACGAGTGTGCTTGTGTTCTCAATTGTTATTCTTTTTCTTATCTTTCCAGTGATGCTCGTCTGTCTCCTGTCCTCATGTATTATTGTAACCTTCATAATACTTTACTCTTTTTTTTTGTACACATGCTCGTTTAGTCTGATTTTTCTGTACACGTATCATCTACGTTTTTTCTCATTTTCCCATCATTCTTGCCTGTATATGCTCCTGTCATCAAGTGTTACTTCTAACACTTTACTTTATTTGTACATATATACTCGCATCTTTTCTGTATATGATCACGTCATCGACTTTTTTTTCCAACAAAGATTGGCTGTAAATGCCGCTGTCCTCACGTGTTACAGAAATCTTGCTTGTTTTTAATACTTTATCTTTATTGTATACATGTAGTCGTGCACGCTGAAATTTTCTGCATATGCGTCATCCTTGTTCCTTTTTTTATCATTATTCTCCCAGCAATGTAGCCTGTATATGCCCCTGTCCTTATGTGTTATCGTAATCTTGTTTTCAATACTTTATTTGTACACATATACTCGCATCTTCTTTTCTGTATATGCTTGCGTCATCAACTCTTGTTCTATTTTTTTCTTCTTCCCTCAGCAGCGTTGCCCGCATATGCCGCTGTCCTCCTGTGTTACCATAACCTTGTTTTTTCTGCCTCACTTTTCCTTTAGTGCATCTCAGGGTCGTCCATCACGGTGCGGCGCCTTAAAGGTTGCGGCGCGCACTCGTCCCCTGCCCCTCTTGCCCCTCGCGTCCAATTGTCGTAATTATAGACTGGGATTTTTTTATGTCTTATTTATCTGACTTTGTATTTATTTCTGTTTAATTAGATCAACGGAGCTGTCTGTCTTGCTTGGTTATTTTTGTGATGTGGTTCAATTAAGCTTATTTTTAATTTTGTTGTATATGTATCTTGCGCTAAGTAACTGGTTCGTGTTGTATAATGTGTATCATCCCATTACTTAGTACATTTTGTTGTACTCTCCGTGCAGCGACACGAGTAAAAACCACGACGTCAAGACAATAATTATTTTCTAGCTGTTATCGCCGCCAGAACATGACAGGTTCAACAAGGAATTTACTAAGTTTTATTTTTTTTTCTTTAGTCAGGAGTTTATGTAGGCTGCTCCCAAGTTACGATAATTTTAGTGAGATAGATCTCTTGATGATTCCCACGACCCTTGTCAAACATTGCATCGTAAAGGAATGTGGTATTTTGTGCTACATCAAAACTATTGCCCTTAATGTTCAATGAGAAGACTAAATATTTGCAAAGCACTAAGGAATATAGTTTATTTTGTCCTTCCTTTAAACCATCATTGCAAACGTTCGAGTGAAGAGAAAAAGAAAAATGTGTAATATACTAAGATATAAACTTTTTTTTTCTTTGTCTTCGTTTAAACTATTATTGTAAACATTCTAGTGAGAAATGACTGAAAGTTTCCAGCGCACGAGTAATGAGGAATATACTCTTTCCCGCTTTATTTATTATTGCGGACATTCGAATGTACAGAAGACTTGAGATTTACAGTCTACTAAGTAATATAAATTCTATCTTTCACTTTAACTATCATCACAGCCATTCAAGTGAGGAGACTGTCAAAAACGTAGAGAATTTATTTCTTCCTTTCATTGAAACTAATATCTAGACGTTCAAATGAGATGACTGAGTGGGGAATCTTCCAAATCATCACATTTATAACAACACCGCAATTACCAATGCAAGAAAAAAATGTGTTTTAATCCTCTTATGATGAGTTCCGAGTCTAAATTCTTAAAAGTCTGATATTTAAACAGGTTCAAAGGTTTACCAATCATCATAACAAGTAAGTATACTATCAAATCGTGTCTACAATTAATATTACGAAGAATTCACTCTCCACCTCGACTGTTTTATTTTCCTGCCACGTAATTCCAGGTGTAATTTACAAATGTGTGGCTAGAGAAGAGAGCAAAAGGAGTTTGAGAAGAGAGTATAGAGAGTTAGAGGGCCTGCTGATCATCACAACGATTATATTGACGAAAGAAAATGTATAATAGTAAAATAAAGAGCTAATCTAATATCCATCCTCAATTTATAATTAATTGTTAACTCAAATGTGTGGCTTCATTATTATCATCATCTTCATTCTCATCATCACCATCATCATCAATCTATCTGATTCCACAGCAAGATAAAACTTTCCCTAAACTTCCACTTATCTCTATTAGCTGCCTGTCCATTCCAATCCATCCCAGCATATGCTCTTATCTCTCCATTTACTCATAATTCGTTGTGTCTACCTTCAAATAATAAAGCCTTTAAGTTACTCAGAGGACTGACTACCTACTTCCACTAATTCCTAAGCTATTAATCACAGCATAAAGGAAAAACCCATCGTATGTCTGCTAATTCCACCTTCAGGTTTCAGAGAAGTGAGAGAGGACAGGGCGTCTCGATAACCCGACCCTGAACACTGAGCACAAGACCACAGTGTCTGACTCCACCAGCTTCATTAAGTCTCCATAATGATTCAGAAGCTGACTTACCTGTTTTTCCTCTTTCCTCCATATAAAAGTATCTTACCAGGTTTATGATTAGAGGACTGGAAAGACTGATTTCAGGCTGGGAGCTTGAATCTATCCCAAAGGGTCAGAAGGTTCGATTTCTGATTCACTGTATCCCTAATTTTAAGATTCGGAGGCTGAATTGGAGGTTGAAAATTACGAAAGACGGTGGAAGGGAGAGGAAAGACGAAGGAAAAAACGAAGGGAAGAAAAGAAGGAACAGAGAAAAGCAAAGTGGAATTAGGTGTAAGGAAAACTGTTGTGTCACTTTCTAAACATTGCATGAACGAGGAGGTGGTGGAGGAGGAAGCGGAGGAGGAAGAGCAGGAGGACGAGGACGACGACAGGGAGGACGAGGAGAACGGAGACAAGGACGAGGAGGACAAGGACGAGACGGAGGAAGAAGAGAATGATAATGAAGATAACTATGATAATAATGGCACCAAAAGAAAACAGAAAAGAATAAAGACTGAGAAGATTAATAGCAGAATAAAGGAAGGTGATAGAGAAGATAGACAGTAAGGAAGAAAAGAAACAACTGGAAGGTAAAGAGGAAAGGAAAAATCAAGGAAGAGATAGAAGAGGAGAAAAGGAGGAGAAGCAGTAAGAGGAATGGAGGGAAAAATGTAGGAGAAGGAAGAGGAGGAGGAGGAGGAGGTATAGGAAACACGATCAGGCATTTGCATGAACACAGCTCGGGAAACGCAACTGACATTTAGAACCGAAGGAAAAAAACGAGGAACGCAAGAATTCCTGTGCGTGCATTGGATACAAAACTCCCGCGCGCACACACACACACACACACACACACACACACACACACACACACACTCACGGTATATATGTGCCTGAGTTTTTAAATAATCTCTCTATGACTAAATTAACGTAAATTATTATTCATTCCGTGAAAAGGAAGAAGAAAGGAAGGAAGGAAAAAAAAAGAAAAGAGAGGAAGGTGGTGGAGGAGGAGGAGGAGGAGGAGGAGGAGGAGGAGGAGGAGGAGGAGGAGGAGGACGAGATGTAATTAATCTTGTTCATTGAGCCCAAAATTTACTGGAACAGTCTCTCTCTCTCTCTCTCTCTCTCTCTCTCTCTCTCTCTCTCTCTCTCTCTCTCTCTCTCTCTCACTCACTCACAAAATCCTTCAATCTTTCTTCATCCATGTGTATTTACCTTTATCCTATCCATCCACATCCAGCTTTACTCTTTACCTCCCTCCATCCTTCCCTTCTCTCTCTCTCTCCTTCCCGGTAACCTTCCTCGCTTCATCACGTATTTCCCTCCCTCCCTCTCTCCTTCGGTGCTCTAATCTACGACTGCGCGCGGCTCATAAACAGCAAGCAACACGAGGCGGCCCGATTCTGCGAGGGTCCGGCGGGCCATTACGTGAGCGGCCGGCGTCTGGGTGGCAGCGGCGGCGGCGGGAAAGAAAAACTGGAGTTGATCCTCACCTTCACGGGAAAAACATGTGTGTATTTTGTTTGAGGGCGTGGCTGGTGGGGCGTTGTCATCGTGGTCCTGTGTGCGTGTGTGTGTGTGTGTGTGTGTGTGTCTCTCTCTCTCTCTCTCTCTCTCTCTCTCTCTCTCTCTCTCTCTCTCTCTCTCTCTCTCTCTAATGGTACGTACGAAGGATAAGTAGCTCTGGTAACAATGGTCGAGGATAATGTGTGCGTGGGAGACTAAACACACACACACACACACACACACACACACACACACACACACACCTGGACAGAACCACTCAAGGCTACAAGTATCGAAACAACATCGTGTTATTGTAAGATTTTCCTCCTCCTATTTTTCTTACTCCTTCTCTTTGTAGCGATGACTCAATTCCTCTCTCTCTCTCTCTCTCTCTCTCTCTCTCTCTCTCTCTCTCTCTCTCTCTCTCTCTCTCTCTCTCTCTCCGGAGCAGAACAAAGTGATACTATCAAGTTCCTCGTTCTGTTTTCTTTTTTCCGTTTTCTTTTCTTACGATAACTCTCTCTCTCTCTCTCTCTCTCTCTCTCTCTCTCTCTCTCTCTCTCTCTCTCTCTCTCTCTCTCTCTCTCTCTCTCTCTCTCTCTCTCTCTCTCTCAAGGTGACGCCAGCAGTGGGAACCCTCGTCGGCGTTTCAATCTCGGCTATTATTCTCCCAGAGCAATCACTGTCGTACTTATGTCCCCTAATGCACGGCGGTAACGAATGCTGCTGGGGGCTTTATATTATTCTGTATTTACGCGCGGTGCTCTTAAATAAGGCTAATGGTAATAAGAAAGCAATCAGGGGCCTTTGTTTACGATGCGGCTCCGTGGCTCTTATCCTCGTACTAGTTGTCGCTTGCGTTGGTGGTGCCTTTGATTAACTCGCCTGCTTTTTCTCCTCTCTGCCTTCCGAGGGATTAGTGTCCGTGGCTGTGTGTGCTCGGGTGCAGTGAGTGTAGTACTTACATCGTGCCGTGGGTGGCTGTGCTGGTGGTGGTGCTGGTGGTGCTGGTCCTGGTAGTGCAGTGTGCGGGCCAGGCAGTGGTCTTGTATTATTAGTACCTTCTTGATTTCTATGCGTATGTGAAATGAGTGTGTGTGTGTGTTCTGTGTGGTTGGGGGTCAGAGGTGGTGGTGGTGGTGGTGGTAGTAGTGGTATAGCGTAGTAGTAGTAGTAGTAGTAGTAGTAGTAGTAGTAGTAGTAGTAGTAGTAGTAGCAGTAAAAGTAGTAGTGCTAATGGTAGAAGTAAAAGTAAAATTTGTAGGTGGTGTAGAAGCTATAGTAGTGATAGTAGCAGCAGAAGAAATAGTTATGATCGTAATGGCGGTGGTGGTAGTATTGTCAGTAACAGAATATCAAGTCAATAATAATTACCCCCTGTGCAACACTTAACCATTAACATCACAAACATACAAGAAAAAAGCGAGCGAGAGAGAACAAACAAGCAAGCAAGAAGCGAGGCGTTAACCCTTCACTTTAATACTTGATAAGATCCTTCCTTTACACCATTATTATCCATTTTCTTTACCAATCAATCAATTACTGCGTTGTTCACTTGATTTAGCTCCACCATCATTACCAACTCTTTACCCGCCTTTTAACGCGTCACAAAGCACGACCACCCATATTAATATCCCATGAAATCATCACTAAGAGAGAGAATTTAATAAAGACATTGGATACACACATATATTAACCTTTACTATTATTATCATCCAATACTTTCTACCTTTTAACACATCACAAACCACGGCCACCCATATTGGTATCCCATAAAATCGCCAGTAAGAAAAAACTCAATAAAGTCTTCAAAAGGGAACGTACATTTAACAAAGGTATTACTATTATCATATACTTCCCGTTTCCCAGCAAGTCGTAAGCCATAACAGCATCATGAACAAAGCTCCATTCCACAACCCACACGAGAAATGTAAGGATATAGTCATTAGATAGCCAGGAACATTTACCTCAGCTATTATTATCATCAACTCTCCCTCTCTCAGCACGTCACGGGCCATATCCACCTCATAAAGGCTCGACTCCACGTCCCACACACGACATATACAAGAAATCATTAGACGGAAATACACCCAAGACTTCATTCTGGCTCCTCCTTAACAGAAGTATTGCCAGATAAGCACCCATTAACTGGAAACATCCCTTATACATATCCTCGGGTACTTTTTTTATGCCCGAGTAACAAGTGATCTTAGAGTGAGACAAAAGAACACATCAATATACCGACACCCCGACACACTGACGCACCAACACACGGGGACACCTCGTAGTCACACATAGCATCTGTCTCCCGGATTCTGTGGTTGGCTTGTTGCGTGTGTGTGTGGGTCGCTACCAAAACAACGAGGGTGTCCAGGAAAGGAACTCAGTCAGGACACCAACAAGTGATTTTATTTGCCAAACACCATCTTACCGAGGACATGAGGAAGGATGCTGCTTGCGTGTGTGTGTGTGTGTGTGTGTGTGTGTGTGTGTGTGTGTGTGTGTGTGTGTGTGTCCTTTTGTTACTGCATCCAGCTCTGTTTGGTTTATCTTTATGATTATTAAACACAAATAAATATTCAGAGATTTATATATTATACGAAGGCCATTCATTAATTTCCATCCTCGACCACCAACTGCCTGACTAATTCTCGAGTTATATCTAAGACTCATCCTAACAAGAGATACAAATGCTTGGCCTCCACTACATTTATTCAGCATAACTGATCGTATGATTCAGTGTGAAGCCCCCGCAGCAGAACGATGGGAGGAACACAGGGCGGTTGGAAGGAAGGGAGAAGATGACGAAGCGGGGAAGAAAGAGAATGGAGGAAAGAACGAACGAGCAATAAAGGGGAGGAAATGATGGAGAAAAAGAAGGAAGGAAAGAAGGAAGGAAGGAAGGTGTGAAGAATGATGCTGTGGGACGGGAGAGAGAGAGAGGCTGGAAAGCAGGGAAGAGAAAGGGAAGATAGGAAGAAATTAACGAGCAATGAGGGAGAAGAAATGATGGAGAAAATTAAGTAAAGAAGGAAGAAAAGTGTAGAACGGTGGGAAGAAGATAAGAAAATAGAATAAAATAAAGATAAAAGAAAATTAAGGGTGAAAGAAAAAAAAGAAAGAGGGAATAAAGAAGAAAGCAAGGAGAGTGAAAGATGACGTGAAAGAAGTGAGACAGAGAGAGAGAGAGAGAGAGAGAGAGAGAGAGAGAGAGAGAGAGAGAGAGAGAGAGAGAGAGAGAGAGAGAGAGGTGTATAAGAACATAAATGAATAAAACAAAAGAAGTATAGAATAAAGAAATAGCAATCCTGCCAAGCCACACGACGATCACCACCATCACGACCCACAGAGCGAGGCAGGGAGGCAGGCGGGCAGGCAGGCAGGAACAGGCAGGAAGACGCTTCACTTCACTACACGCACGGCAGATGATTGTCGGCGAGATAGAGAGACGCGCAGCTTGCCTCGCCTCGCCTCGCCTCGCCGCCCCTGAACCGCGATGCCCACTGACTATCGCATCAGATAACGCGGCGAAGACCTTGTCAGTCGATGATGCGGAGAGCTTCTGGGTGTGTTGGCCGCATCAGATAAGACGAGAGGATAATGAGGGCTGGCGGTGGTGCTTTTGTAGGCAAGCATCGGCACGTGTCACGGGATGAAGCCTGGAGTCGGGAGCGCCGTGTGAGCACATTGTACGCCTCCCCGCTGCCGTCATCGCTCGTCCAACTTATTACGGCTCGTCCCCGATAACGGACGCTGATAACGGGCCGTAAAGTGCACCGCGACGAGGCGAAGCTGGCGCGCAGGCGTGTATTGCTTTGATTGTGAGAGAAATAAACAATGTGAGAGAGGGATACATGTGCCGCCTCGCTGACTCCTGTGAGAGAGGGAATGGAAGAGAGAGAAAGAGAGAAAGGAAGGAGAGGGGCGCTACCATCACCACCACCACAACCACAACCACTACCACCACCACCACCATTACCATCACCACCATCACAACAATAACCCCACAAAACACGGAAGTAAATTTTCATTATACCCTATCAGAAACTAACAGAGCATTCGTGGCACAGTGGTTAGGTGCTTGGCTACGAATCCGCGTTTCCCTGCTCGAAATCCTTGTTCGAATTCGAGGTGGGGCAGACAAGACACAGCTCACCCGTTCATCCTTCCTTCGTACTGGCGGGAGCGTGGGGAAGGTATACTGTGGAAACCCGGATGTCACGGTGGTTGTGTAAGCTGAGGTAAGGGATGTCACACACCACAGAATCAAAGACCAATAAGACGGAGATAAGCACTGAGGCAACTCGCTGGTATCACATGCCCACACCTTTACTCTTACCTAACAGACCACACACACACACACACACACACACTGAGAGGGAAAAAATATATATACGAAACCCAATGGCAAAAAGAACAACAAGAGAAAAAATAGACGTATATATATCAAGTGAAATAATACAAATTCTAATACCAAACACTTCAATCCGAATTTGGAGAAATATGCAAATTAAGTCAACAGCCACAAAAAAGAAATGCTAAGGGCGTCGCCAGTTTTCCCAACACAGAATAGGTATTAGGAGACTGTCACGGAGAAGAAGAGGAGGAGGAGGAGGGGAGGGAGAGACGAAGGAAGGAAGGGATATAAGAAAATAAAGGGAAGAAAATAAGAAAAGAGGAAGAGAAGGAACAGAGGAATCAAAAGAAAAAAATAAATGGAACCAAAGATGTGAGGGAGGAAGAATGAAGGAAAATAAAAGGGAAGGAGAGGGGAAGGGAGATAAGAGAAGCGGAGGCGCAGGAGGAGAAGGATGAGTGGGAAAAGAGGTAAGAGACTGAGGAGTAGGATGAGACGACAAACAAGTGTGGAGGAGTAGCCTTCACTATGATAGCTTGAATAGTTTGCACGAGTTCTCCCTTGCCTCGCCAATCCTCTGTAGCCACTATCAGGCCTCTCTATGATAACTTTTAAGCAGTAGTCACTAAATGAAATAAGCCAGGGGGATTATGACAAGTTAATAAGCAGATATGTTTTTTATCTTTAATTTTTTTTTTATTTTCTTTTTAAGCGGTGGACATCGAGCTGCTCTGATGCGTTTTCTCTAAGTCGCGATGCCTTATAGCGTCTTTCTTAAGGCATCCAACACTTCAAATTGATTGGTTGCATTTTGTCGGAACTTCCCGATAGTGAAAATTGATTTGTTGCGTGTCTGGCGGGACGTGTGGAGGTGATGGAGGAGGTGGCGGGTGTCGCAGGCCAGCGGGTGACTCGTGCCGTCATGCCTCGAGGAGCACCGGCAGGCAACCTTTGGACGTGCATGACCTCTGGCGGCGCGTGGCGAACTACGTGTGTGTGCTGACGAGAATCAACACCCTCTCCCCAAAGAACTTCGAACATTTTACATCTCTCGCTATCAAGACTACGTAAAAATTATACATATAAAGACTACATCAACTAAAAGAGAACCGGTACTTACCTTTCACCTGAGCAGCGAGGGATAGATGATGAGAGGCCGTAGCTGTGACTTCCCTACTCCGTCTGTGACACCACTGTGGGGAAAGATAAGAATTTATAAATAGCTTTCTTATACATCTGCGTTGGAGAGAAGCAAAATAATCCCATGAGGCTGTACGTACAATAGACTAATAAGAGGCTGAGTGTTGTAATATGATTCAGCCAACTCTCCATTACTCTTGACTTAATAGATTCTTCCTTCTACTTGATTTCAGTTAAATTTGCACTTATTCCATTCACCTCTATTTAAATCTTACCTCCACCTGCACTCTTAACACGCCTCTTCCACCTCACCAGTACGCCTCAGCTTGCAATACAGATGCACACGTAACGCAGCCACGCGACAAACTACCACACAAACAACTACTGAGGAGACACGAGATACGCCTCAGAGACTCGAACAGCTGATCCGAAGCCGCCCACTGTTACCAGCCCGGGAAGTCTTACCACACAGGAGGAAGCCTTACGTACACAGGAGAGGTGAAGCTTTTCTTCATCACATCTATTTGAAATTATATACGTAAAAAAAAACCGCTAGATCGTAGAAATATTTATCAGTATGAAAGAATAAGGAAAAATCGACAAGAATACTTAAACCTAAATGAGACGCATATTTGTGCTCTCCATAACAACGAGTGAAATACTTGGCGTTTAGGGGTCTGCGAGGCTGTGGTCTAGGTTGTAGTCTTCTCATTCCTCGGTCTTCATTTTTCCTCCATGATAATACTTGGCTTATAGAGAATTTATGCATTATATTAAATCTGAATTACGTGTATGCTTACATCGCACGGCACACCAAAGGCATGCACCTTCCTATTCCGTATCACTATGTGATGCCATAAAATCATGAACCATCACCTTGCAATTTGTATAAAAAAATATTTATGCATGGAATGTAATGCCGGTAGATACAATATTGCATTAATTTATGTACCGCAGGTAGCAAGATAAGCGGCTATTTGAACCAAGCCTCACATCAGACCTGCCTTCGAGGCTCACATCAGGTCATGAGCCTCAGATGTCAGGTTTCTGATTCGAGTCATGTTACCTCGCTTATGTTCACTTCAATTAAGTCATAAGTCGCCAAAACAATGTCTCTGTTCGGATTCCAGACAAGTTCCAGTTGTAACAAGCCTGAGTACCCACCTACGAGCGTTTGTCCAATATATCGCCCCTGCATTTCTGACAAGACAGAAAACAACCAGCGTTCAGAATTGGCGTGCCAGCCTCAGCCATCTGTCGGTCCCTGGCGGCGGGGAGGCAGACTGCCGGACTCTTTCCCTACCCCTCCCACCTCCCCCTCGCCTCAGGTGTGTATTAATACTTCAATTACCTTGGTTGTCCATTATTACCATTATCATAATACTGCCCTTCCAAACACTGCATTATACCCACTAATTCTATTTGAGTTTCCCATTATTCCAGAATAAATTTATATTATCATTACCGGCCAAAGTTTATCTATACAAGTATTCCAATTATTTACGGTCTATGCATATTGGATCTCTGCATATTACCTGCGTAAGTAAATATCAAAGCATAGCCTAAGCGGCACTTTGGTGGGCTGGTGGGCCTCTCATCGCTGCCTCCCTACCACCAGCTTCCCTACAGAGCGGCGTAATACGGGTGCTCCTAATCTGGGGTCCGCGCAGCCCCCAAGGATATACGAGCGCACCAAAACATTGTTAAGGAGTACGTTGTTACGATTTCGTGTGATGCTACAGTGTACGACTCTCCAGTATAGGTTTTTCTTTTTTTCTTGGTTTGCATGTCCAGTGGGTATCTGGGGCGTAGAAAAAAGTGCACGGTGGAAATCTCCAGTAACATTATTTTCTTAGCTTTAAGCCTGCAAGAGAGAGAGAGAGAGAGAGAGAGAGAGAGAGACGTAGCACCCAGGTGTCATGAGGGCAGAGTCCAGCACGTATCTTCACTGTAATACTTAAGACAGCCTATGGCACGTCTGCTCCGTGCCAAGACCACCACCGATCAGTCCGTGGGGTGAAATGGCAATAGCGCATACCCGACCAGTCTTATTTATCAGACAATATCATCAATACGCAGACGCTACACGGCAGGCCTGGTGCACTCTTTGCTACGGCCATACTAAGTACATTTTTTGTATTGAAACATCAGCTGAAGTCACTCCACCAAATCCAACTGGAACTTTTGTTATAGTCATACGAGGACATTTTTTTTTTTTTTATATTGAAATATCATCGATATATGTCACTGGAATGTAATGCACAGGGGGAGAGTACTCTTGTCCACAGCTCCCAGACATGAGGACGTGAATGCATGAGAGGAGCGAGGCACGCACTGCACTGGCGCCAGGGAAGTGTTCATTCTAGCTTCCCCGTTTTCCATCCCTGAAATTATAGGAAAGGCAATAATTTGGTAGATTCATAAAATATTCATTCTTTATTATCTCTCTCTCTCTCTCTCTCTCTCTCTCTCTCTCTCTCTCTCTCTCTCTCTCTCTTTGTTCCGTCCTTCCATAACGCCTCAATACTTTATAAGGCGTTACTTTTAACCCAGGAACTGTGATTATTATATCAGTTACCGGCACTCTGCCCTCCACTTATCGCACAATTCCACACATTACAACGTCTTATTTACGATGAAAATGCACACTGGGAGGCGGCAGACCCTTAGAGTGAAAATAATAAGCAAAGACCCGCGAGAGACCCGACAGGCAACAGCAACAACAAAGGGGGCGATTGGAGGGAAGAGAGTTTAACCCCGCTAATATATGTTAACAATGAAGAAGCTCCCGTGGCTGCCTCACCTTAACTCGTCCCCGCAATAATAGCAAGAGGCAAGTATATAGTAGCGTCTCTCCGTCCGCCGCATTATCATAGAGGGCCGTGGTGATCGAGCGCACCAATGCCTCACAGGAGTTATTGCACGTTTCCCACCGCCTTCGTCTGCCGGTAATGTTCGCCCCGACAGACAGTGAAGGAAGTATGTGTGTACCGGCACTTGCTTGGCCGCCGGAGAGAAGAGGTGGTGGTGGTGGCGTGTGGCGAGGATCAAGCTGGATTTGGATCGCCATGTTTGGTCGCTAAGCATTCTCGTCTGTTCTCATTCCTACAGCACCAGATAATCAGCCAATGAATTTCTCTTTCCCCCACGTTTTATATCATTCAGTATCGCCCTTCCTTTTTCTCCTTCCGCATCCCTTACTGATCTTTCCTCTCCTCGTTTCTTCATCTTTTTCCTCCTTTCTCCTTTCTCCACTAATCCAGTCTCATTCCTTCCGTGTTGTTCCTCAATTTACCTCCTCTTCCCCTCTTTCTCCACCGCATCTTGATATCTCACTCCCGTCCCTTTATTCCTTTCACCATTTCCGCATATGTACTGTACCTGCGAATCCAGTCTCTCTCCTGTTCCTTCCATCTCTTCAGATCGTAAAACTTCTCTCTGTTTCTCCGTCCTTCCTCCTCTCATTTCTCTCCTCATTCATATCAACCACTCACTCTCGCCCTTTCCTGCCTTTCTCTTTCTCTCCTCGCCCTTTTGAATCCAGTCTCACTCCTGTTCAATCCATTCTGTCTTTTTCTTCCTCCTTCCATCCCTTTCCTCATTTCGTCTCGATTTCTTACTCTCATCTCTTCATCTCTTTACTTCTCTCTTATCGTTCACTCTTAGCCTTTCCTCTCTCCTGGTCCTTTCGAATGCAACCTCACTTCTGTCTGCCTTGTCCCTCCTCCCTTCACATCCCTTTCTTCATTTCATCTCGATCTCTTAGTCTCATCTCTTCATCCCTTTCCTTCTCTCTTATCGTCCCTCCATCCTCTCTCCTCCCTGTCCCTCTGCCTCCTGATCAGGGAATGAAAATGGGAATCTCCTGCTACGTGTTCTGATAATGCAGGTCTGGAGGAGGACGAGAAGGAGGAGAAGGAGGAGGAGGAGGAGGAGGAGGAGGAGGAGGAGGCGTGCCCCAGGGGAAGGATCCTATTGTGTTGTATTAGCGGGTGTTGCAAGGCTCCGATCTTACCTGCCGCCTCCTCTTTTAGTCCTTATAAGGAAACTCTCGCTGATATGATATAGAAAGAGGAAGGAAGGGAAGAACAAGAGACGAGAGAAAGAAAAAGGAAATTAAAAAAAAACTAGACACACACGCTACGCATCGGACTTCTTGCTATTATAAGGTCCAGCGCGGTGTCTCATCATGGTAAATCTATTGCGGAGTTTGTGATCAGTTATGTATATGCTGCTGCTGGTTTTTTTGTGCGTGTGTGATGTGATGTGGCGTTGTTATCTGCTGCCACAGACAAGGGGCGGCAGATGCTCGGGTGTGGGACATGACTCTGATCACATGGAACCTTTTTTTTTTTGCCCCGTCGCATATTTATATATTTTTAAGGCGTCCCTCACCTTCCGCCACCTGCAGATTATTGTTACCTGTCTCGCCCAGGTGTGTCCGGGAGGGGAGGAAGGAATGGGGGAGGGAAGGGAAGGGAAGGAGGAAGGGAAGGGTTGGAGGAAAGGTGGAGAACAAAATATGCACGATCCACAAGGTGACTCTAGCGACACCGTGACGCTCAACGCAAATATATCTGCGTTGATGGATTGAGTAAGTGACTTATTATTGAATTTGTTTAGAAAATTCATTTTTACACCTATACTTTGACCGAGGACAATGTGTATGTAAATCAATATACACTTCTTTACGTTACAGGTTCATTTAATCCACTTTGGGCGACTATCAACGTAAGTAATAGAACGATAAAGCAAAGTGAGTGATAATGCAAATGAGGGAAGTTAAAAGCAGATAAATATTATTCTTAGAGTGTGGAGGGAACCTTCGGCAACATCTCACGTTGCGCCCCCTGCAGAATAGTGTCTATGCATCAGATACTGTACACATAATCCGTCCTCACTAGGGGCTGTACACAAATGGCCAGGAGGAGGAGAAAGAGGAGGAGGAAGAGGAGAAGAAGGAGGAATAGAAGGAGAGGAAAGAGGAGGCAAAGGAGGAGGAGGAAGAGGAGGAGCTGAGGTGAGGTGAGGTGAGTGGCGTGGAGGAAGAGCAAGATGGGTGGACATGCAGACAGTAAAGGTAAGCAAGGGGGTGAGGGCAACACTGAGGTGCGGCTGCGCGAGGGTGTTGGGAGGCGGCGGCGACAGCTGTGAAGAACAGGACGAGTAATGGTGTGAGCCGCGTGCAAATGGAGAAAATATATTGCACGATTTTATAAAAGGAAAGAACAAAAGAAGACAGAGAGAGAGAGAGAGAGAGAGAGAGAGAGAGAGAGAGAGAGAGAGGGGAAAAAGTTACCTGTCGACTAACATAAATCGTCAGCCAGACCAAAACGATGCACGTTTATACTCGTAAAATGAAAAGTAATGTTACATCAATAATACTAGAGCGTGGTATCAGAGGGTTATCCATCTCTTATACTGCAGGTTTTTGAGAGCATGTACTAGTGGTGGTGGTGGTGGTGGTGGTGGTGGTAGTGGTGGTGGTGGTGGTGGTGGTGGTTGCATGTTAGGTGACAGCCGTAGTAATGTGTTGACGGGCATAACTAGTTTAGCTGCAAAAGAGGAGTACCACATCCACTTTCTCCTCCTCCTCCTCCTCCTCCTCCTCCTCCTCTTTCTTCAGCTCCGCCTCCTCCTTCTCCTTCTTCTCCATTTTCAAAGTCCTGTCTTTTATAACTTTTTTTTTCTTTTCCGTTCTCTTCCCGTCCTATTCCACATTTATTATCACTTTTTTCTCCTCCTGCTCCTTCTCCTCCTCCTCCTCCCCCTCTGCAACCACCATCGTCTTCGTTCTCCATTTCTTTCTCTTCCATCACCACTAGCACCACCACCACCACCACCACCACCATCTCCTCTCCCTTCACCTCCTCTTACTTCACGTCTTCCTGCCAGAGCTTCACGTGTGGCTGTCAGGTTCCGTTGCGCCTCAACACTCGACCTGAAGAGCAGCGCCTTTCACTCAGTGCGAAAAAGTGTTGGCTGCTTGTCAGAAACACTTATGATTGTGATATTTCTACTGAGATGAGTCTCGGCCCTTGTTGGCAGAGTGCAGGGGTAGTGAGACGGCATAGAATCAGTGTAATATTAATGCTGTGTGACTGCCAGTATTTATTTCATTCCTCAAAGGCTCACATTCTTAAAGGCGTGCTTCTCTCGTCAGGATTATTTTCGAAGATCACACATGATTATTCGGGCTTTCAGGGATGTTTCTTCCCACTGATGATATATAATCCTTTTTAAACTATCAATAGAGTCATAAGAAAACACTCTTGTTGAAAATCCCAATAACTTTCACTACTCCATGTTAAAAGTAATCGAGGTAAGAAGCTGAAACGTTAGAGAATACGGACGAAAGAATATATTTATTAATCTATTTACTTTTCCATTTGCTATTCCTTGCCTTGCCTCCTTGTACAAGATAAACCTGACGGTGATGATGACAAGCTAAGCAAACAGAAACGTGAAGAAAAACTTGCGTACATTTAAACGCCCGTTATTACCAACACCACCTCCACCTCCTGCCCTCACCACATACCGCCACCCCTCCGCGCTCCACTCACAAGGCCCACGTTTGTTAATTTAATTTCATCTAATGGAGGCTCGATCCCCCGCCGCGGCCGCATTAGACGAGTCATTTGTTAACCATTGTGTCCACGCGACCCGCCGGGCAATTAATGACGAGTAATGAGAGCTGCGACTGTGACCTTTCTCACGCGGCGAGGCTGGACGGTCGCTTTCAAGGAGTCTCTCTCTCTCTCTCTCTCTCTCTCTCTCTCTTGACAAACTACATTACTTTCTAGCAGCGGAAGTCTGAATTATCAACAGTGGATAATTAGCGAAGCACCTCCTGAAAAGTTTTGAGTTATTAATGACAGAGAATAATCACAAACGAAGCAGTTCAGCCATGACTTTCATTCTCCCTTCCCGTGGTTATATGGGACTGCGGTGGCGAGGTGCAGCAGTGGTATCTGCATCATGGGGGAGACAGTGAGTAACTGCACTGTCAGTTGGTATTATCTTGGCCAACACTATATTCTGTAATGTGGTGAAGTATTAGAACAAAATTTTGTTACAGCATAGGTCAGTGTGTGTGTGTGTGTGTGTGTGTGTGTGTGTGTGTGTGTGACGCCAGGTAAAGTGCTGGTGGTTTATGGTGATGGGAAGATCAGGTAGTTACGTGTGTGTGTGTGTGTGTGTGTGTGTGTGTGTGTGTCAGCAATCTCTTCCTGTAAGTACCCGCACTTTGCAATGCAAATATTTCAATCGGTACAGACACATGCTGTTTAGCCTCAAGGTCAGGAAATCATAAAGAAGCGCGCGTACACACACACACACACACACACACACACACACATCCATCACATCGTCAGTTCCGTAAAAAAGGCACATCATCATTCCACCTTCATCCGTCTTCATCACTCTTATCTCGCTTATCGCCATTCATCACTTCTTTCTCCTCCTCCTCCGCCTCTTTTTCTTCCTCCTCTGGAATGCCATCTTACCTTTTGGTACGCCTGATATTTTAATATACTTTTTTTTTTAATGCAATCTAAAAGTTCTTTTCTTGTACATCACAGCATTGCCGGTAAAGGCCAGAAAATGCTTACGTATGGGCTATGACCGCAGCATGCCGTGCAGTTTCAGTGGAAAAGGCCTCTCTCTTCTTATACACTTTGTCTTACTCTTTCGAAAAAAATCAGCACATTGCGAGGTGCATTATAATCTCTGATGGGTTTCTGTTGCATGTTTTGTCCAGTAACTATTACCGAAACAATAAGCCTCATGTCATACGATCCACGGTAATAAGTATCGAATCCGTAGGTTAAGATTTCATTGAAACTTAAATGTAAAGTTA
This sequence comes from Scylla paramamosain, assembly GCF_035594125.1. Lineage (NCBI taxonomy): Eukaryota > Metazoa > Arthropoda > Malacostraca > Decapoda > Portunidae > Scylla > Scylla paramamosain. Next base: position 21,151,924 of record NC_087155.1, on the reverse strand, counting down.
GTATAAATTAGATATAGATTAAAGTTTTCGTAAAGGCAAGGTCACTAGGTAATATATACGTATAGAAGCAAATGATGAAGATACAGGGCTTAATATGACAAGACAGATGCGTGGCGATCCTGCTACTGTCAGATTTGAGGGAGTTGTAATCTGCGCAGTGCTTGGAAGTTTGCTGTTCGTATAATGGCATCTTTAACTTCGCAAATCAATGTTTTTTATCATGCGACAAGATCAAAGCAGCCACTAGGAGTTATTTTTTTTTTAAACCCAGGCATTTGTGCATGTTTACTGAACTGAGAATACGATAACATTGATAATTAACTCGGAGTCTCCTTCTCTCCACTGAGTAAGAAATTCTTCAAAAACTCATGACTTATCAATTAAGATTATCAAATCACGGGGAGGAATACTATGTGAAGCATACTTCTTACATATCATAGCTTACATCATTATTTATATTTCAAGAAAGTAAAGAATTGTCTATTAATTCGGAAGTTGATGTGGTCACTTTCAGTTATCGCCCATCTGGCAGACGCGAGTGCACGGCTGACCGAGTAGCTGAGGCTGGCTGTCCTGAGCTAGTGCAAACATTACATCAAATCTTTTCCCTGGGCTTCCACAGATATCTTGCCTACATCAGCAAGGTACCAGATATTTCAGCATGTTTTCTTATCGTGTGTAACTGGGTAATGCCTTGCGGTGTGTGTGTGTGTGTGTGTGTGTGTGTGTGTCGGAGGGGTGCAAAGGACAGTGCACGGTGGGCTGGATTGATAGATGCGGCGAAATTTAACAACCTAAAACTTATAATTTTTTTTTTTTTTTTTTTTTTTTGCTTACCATTTCATCGTGATTTACTTTCTTTTTTTTTTCAGTGGAGGCATACGTATTCTTTTTTTCCTTGCTCTATCTCGGTAAACAAGCGAAATACCATTATCAACAAATGTTTTAGGACCGAGGCTTGTGTTCAGCTGATGGCGTCAGAAGATATTTGGCGCGCTTGTAAAGAAATCCCATCCAAAGCGACATGGGTTAAAAACGTATGAGATTATTGACCTAGCAATCATTACTCACTAAAACCCTGCTCATATTAATTTGCCAGTAACCTTATATTACGTCTCTTCGTGCTGGAGTGAAAGGAGAGACGAGTAGGCTTGATAGTATCGGAGGAAGAGGAGGTGATGGTCTGAGAGGAGTGGCGTCAAAGAGCGACTATTGGACAACTGTAGAATGGGTACCGTGTCATTGTTGCTCCTTGTCGGATTGTAATCAACAATACGGAACCAATTACAGTTCCTATAGTCTCTTAATAGGTATTTATTTGAACAAACAGCGTGGCGGGCGAGCAAGTGTCAGAGGAACACAAGCCTAGCGCGGCGTTGTCTGGTGGCGCGAGGTTAGGCTTTCCATTCGCTATTGTAACTATTCCTTTGGGCCTTTAAGTGTATCTCTGCGATGAATATACTTTTCCTCAGGGCGAACTGGTCAATGGTATCTTAGCTTTTTCAAGGGCACTGTGTCATTTTACTGGGCTGTTATCCGGATTATTTTAGATTTCTTAAAGGACGATTGTACCTGAAACCATTTCCCGTAGAGCATTAAAACCTTTTATTATTTGCTCCCAATCCTGCCAGCCAAGAATACACACACCACGCATACAAATAACCACATTCACAGTGCACACAACTCATAATGAATTAGTAGGGCCATTATATACCGGCCTAGAATGTACTAGTACACATTTAACACGTACAGAAGACACTTTCACCGGCTCCCTTCAATGGCCAAGATAATACGTCTATTGACAGGGACATGTTGCTTCTCAGAGCGCCAATCAATAGCAGGCCACCAGACAAATGATTCTTGGGGGCCATTAAGGGTTTGCAGTGCCCGTTCCCAGCTGGATCCCGGAGAGAGAGAGAGAGAGAGAGAGAGAGAGAGAGAGAGAGAGAGATAGTGTGTGTGTGTGTGTGTGTGTGTGTCGAGATGTTTTCTCGAGGTGCCGTGTAACATCGTTTTTCGCATATAAAATTTTAACAAAGCATAGGACAAGAATGCTATTTTAGCAGTGAATGTTTGAGACCCCGACCTAATTGGCAATTAATGTAGATAATAAAGGCAATTATAAGAGTAAATTTAGGGCAAACTTAGCTAAAACTTACAGCCACTGGTAGCGAGACTAGGAGTCGTCATGATAGATAGCCCGCCCACTCATCCTTTCGTGACGCCGATGTGACGTGTAACTATGACATAAGAGTAATCACCCATCCAACAAGCAGGTCTATCTTTTTGCCTCACACACACACACACACACACACACACACACACACACAGCAAGGTATCCTTAGCGCCCCGCCCCGCCAAGCTCCGCCGAGCCCCCAGAGCCCCATCCCTCCCCGCCGCAGGTAACGTAAGATTTCCTACCTCTCCCGTCAATATTTAGTGTAATTACCATCTGTTTTCAGAAGTTTTCAGTAGTCGGGTGTGTAGGAGGAGGAGGAGGAGGTAGGGAAAGGAGGAGTATGAGCGGGAGGGAAAAGGAGGTGCAGAAGGAGGAAAGAACATTTCGGCTCCATATTATTATTTTTTCTTTTTTTTTTATTAATGGAGTTGGCATTGTTTTGATATTTAATTTATTATTAGAAAAGTAAAACAAGCTATAATATATAATAAAACCTAGTGTAGTTGTGTTTTTTTTCTCGAAAAAATAGCAAATTCTTCATTTTATTTATTTTCATTTTTTTTTCTTTTAAGCACACCTAGAATTGTTTTGGTATTTAATTTAAGACTTTAAAAATATAAGAAACATGTACTAAGTAATAATACCCAATAAAATCTAATCTAACAATTCGTATTTTCAAATTTAAAACAAATCTGTTGCTGGATTTTTTTTTTTTTTTTTTTTCTTTATACGATGAGGAATGTGTTTTCTTTATTTATCAGGAATGTTTTTTTTTTTCTTTATTGTAATCAGAATCTGTAATAAAATATAGTCTGACTGTGTTTTTTTTCTCGATTTTTTTTTTTTTTTTATGGCACCGTTCGTGAAAGTTACAGATTGTTTTTGGATATTTCGTTATTATTACTGAGTTCGATAATCCTTTTACATATATAGCAAGTCAGAATGTGTAGTGCATTCTAGTCTGGGTGTCTTCTTTCTCCTCGCGATTTTCAAAATGAATTACGTTACGTAAATATAGGGGCCGAGATGGACATTTTCCCTGCCTCCCTATCTGTCTGTACATCAGTATATGGGTAAACTTCCGGGAAGCCAGAATTAACCACGAAAATGGGTAAATAACCTCCAAAAATGCCTCAAATAAGGCTTGAATAAATCGAGGGTTGCAGCCCGTTCAGAGACATCACCGTGAAAACATCAGGCCCCAGACCGAGACCGAGACCTTCCCTCCTCCCTCCCACTGTCTCTTCGTCAAAATTTCCCTTAATTTCCAGGGTTTTCTGGCCATATCCGGGTATTTTCATGTTGAAATGCGTAAATTATAGTAGTAGGACAAGGAATAGGTGAGGAATGGAGGAGGAGGAAGAAGAAAGGAGGGATGAAGGGGCAGAAGTGGTGGAGAGTGGTAGTAGTAGCAACAGGAGGAGAAAGAGGAAAAGGAGGAGGAGGAGGAAGAGGAGAAAATGAGGAATGGAGAAGGAGGAGGAATGGAGAGCCAGGGAGGTGGAAGAGTGGTAGTAGTAATAGTAAGAGTAGGAGGAAGAGGAGGGGGAGGAAATGAAGAATGGAGGAGTAAATGAGAAATGGAGGAGGAAGAGGAAGAAGGAATTGAGAGAGAGAGAGAGAGAGAGAGAGAGAGAGAGAGAGAGAGAGAGAGAGAGAGAGAGAGAGATTCTGACCAACGTAACTACTGTTTTAAACACCAGTTATACACTTTTAAGACTCGTCTCTGATCGGCGTCACACACACACACACACACACACACAGGGCAGTGAAGCAGGTGGCAGTGCAATGTTGTCCAAATTTTAGAATCTGTTCTCAATATTTACCGCCAAATTTAGTGCCCTATGTAATGTAAGCAGGGTGCCGTTTTTAGGCGGGATAGTCGTGCTTTTTTCAACGCATTTCTAATTTATATAAAATAAAATGTTTTTTTTTTTTTTTTTTTTTTTTTTTTTTTTTTTTTGTATCCCGCTTTTCAAATGGAACAAGATCTACATGCGTGTTATAAAGGTAAGATCATTTTTTCTCCAGTGAGCAGCGCTAGGAAATGAAATGTTTAAATATTACGTTCGTTCACCAGATGACTGCATGATTGGTAAATAACTGTGTGTGTGTGTGTGTGTGTGTGTGTGTGTGTGTGTGTGTGTGTGTGTGTGCTCCTCGGTACTCCAAGACAGGTCATCCCTACTCCACTCCCTCCCCAACATGCTCCTCCCTGGCCCTACCCCCTGCCTGTTGCTGCTGCTGCTGCTGCTGCTACTGCTGCTACTGCTGTTGTTGCTGCTGCTGCTACTACATATGTAGTTACTTTTGAAATTCTGCACATTTTCATAGTCCCGTTAGAGATGTTAACCAAAAGTAGATTTTTTTACGTCTCCCAGCAAAGTAGCTACTCAGTTCCCGCTACCTTTTATGGAATATTTTCTCTCGTATATGAATTGCAAAGTGCGAACCAGCTTGAACCAACTTTCTAAATTTAAAAGTAAAAAAATATGTTTGCATTCGACACGCTAACTTTTATTGCCTTATCAAGACTTTGCATAAGAAATGAAGGCTTGGTGAGGTGACTGCATTGTGTTGGGAGTCTGAATCAGCTGACTGGCAGCAAGTGTTTCAAGCCCGGCCCGACCCTTCTCTTCCATCCATCCATCCATCCATCATTCTCTCTCTCTCTCTCTCTCTCTCTCTCTCTCTCTCTCTCTCTCTCTCTCTCTCTCTCTCTGCACTGATATAGCCTCTTGACACAAATTATACCCAGATTGGCTTTTAGGAACTGAAGATTACGTATAAAAAGCGCACACAAGACAGTGTTGAGAGCTTCCCGAGCCGTAAAATACAGCATAAAGGTAAAGAAAGGATAAAGGGGTGAGTAATTGACCGGGGGTAAGGGAAGGAGACGGGGAAAGGGAGTGAGGAAGGACTCTGGGCAGGGAGAACGGAGAGAGGGCGGTTCAGCTGACCTAGAAAGCAGTTAAAAGGCATTAAAATTCCCTTTTACTCAACGTTGCGCATATAAGGGAGTTGCTGGAGGCGCTTCAGACTAAAATGTAACTGTCTAAATGCCATTGCTTTTGGTGCCGTAAACGCTACTGATGCAGCGCCGCATTTATAGTAGAGATTCATTTCAACAAGGTGACAGATGTGAGGGACCGCTTGTGAATGTAAATGTGTGTGTTTGTAGAGGCTTTTGTTTTCACTCCTATTGTGTAAGGAGGATGCTAGCCTGGCGTACGTATAGATAGTTGTTGACATTCCTCCACCCGGTCTTAATACTAAACCTCGTGTAAAACTACCTTCAGATAAAGTGAGGAAAGAAGTTACTTGCTTCGTCATCATTATTAGTCTGCCAGATTGATTTGTCTAAGATGCATTCTCTCTCTCTCTCTCTCTCTCTCTCTCTCTCTCTCTCTCTCTCTCTCTCTCTCTCTCTCTCTCTCTCTCTCTCTCTCTCTCTCATCACCTCCCCACATTCTAATTGCGAAAGTTACCTAGTAAAAGTCCCTCTTGACGGGCAATCTGTCCAGAGTATTTTACCATCCCTCCCATTCCCCTCTCTCTCTCTCTCTCTCTCTCTCTCTCTCTCTCTCTCTCTCTCTCTCTCTCTCTCTCTCTCTCTCTCTCGTGTGTCTCCTTTCTCCGCCTCCTTATAGATCAAAGACACAGGGGCATGGGAACTTGGCCGCGAGACACACACACACACACACACACACACACACACACACACACACACACACACACAGTCGTTGCCTTCAGAATTAACGGTGTATTATCAACCTCACACCTTCCATCTGTACTCACCTGGGCTAATTTTAGTGTAGTGAACCGCAGCAGTATCTTTTCCTCCTCCTCCTCCTCCTCCTCCTCTCCCTCCTCCTCCTCATCCTCCTCCTCCTCCTCCTCCTCTTGCTAACATTACTACGAACACTAACACCACTACTATCTCTTCACCGTCTCACATCATCGTTGTCATAATCATCTTCCTCCTCCTCCTCCTCCTCCTCCTCCTCCTCCTCCTCCTCCTCCTCCTCCTCCTACTTAACACACCTCCCGTCATAACACATACTATTCCACACTACAATGTCACTGCCTTGAGCGGCCAGTCATTGGGATTCGCTACGCACATTTCTTCCCTTATTAGGCTCCGAAACCACAGTACTTATCACAAATGGGCTTTTTTGGGGTCGCGTCTAAGTGTACTGTTATACTTCCTTGTATTTCATTAGTGGCGTGTATGATTCTGTTTTAATCTTGCCTCTGTTTTTTTTTTTTTTGTTTTGTTTTGTTTTATTAGTGCTGTATAAGAGAGAGAGAGAGAGAGAGAGAGAGAGAGAGAGAGAGAGAGAGAGAGAGAGTAGTACCCAAAGTGTGAGAGAGCGTGGAGTTATGAGGTTACTGAAGAAAAATGTTTTGAGCGAGTGAATAGACCGAGAAATAAATAATACGGACGTAGTAATTACAACCTCTCTCTCTCTCTCTCTCTCTCTCTCTCTCTCCTCTCTTCTCTCCTCTCTCTCTCTCTCTCTCTCTCTCTCTCTCTCTCTCTTAGCAATAACACGAAAATAATAGGAAATAACAATGAAAACATATATAATGCAAAAAGGCAGCAGAGAGAGAGAGAGAGAGAGAGAGAGAGAGAGAGAGAGAGAGAGAGAGAGAGAGAGAGAGAGAGGCATATCTGGGTGACTTGCAAGAGGGGCGCCGCGCCAAGCCATCTCTCCTTCGGTATTCGTCAAGTCTCCCTCCTGCAGGTTTTGTCTCCAGGCTTCAGTTCCTCCCGCCGCGCTGCTCCTGATGGCGGCGATGGTGGTGGTGGTGGTGATAGTGGTAGTATTGGTGGTGGTGATAGTGAATTGTACAGTCATTTAAGTGGTGGTGGTGATGAAAGTGCAGTGCTGGTTCGAATTGTGGTAGGGGTGATGTTTGGTGGTGGTGGTGGTGGTGGTGGAGGGGTGATGTTTGGTGGTGGTGGTGGTGGTGGTGGTGGTGGTGGGTGGTGGTGGTAGTATGATGGTGACTGTAGGCCATCTAGTGTACCAGTCTTGCCCTTGTACCTCTTACTCTTATCTGTTACTCTTTTGTACAGTTAATATAAGCAGCAATGAATAGAACATTACTTGTGCCCCATCCTTCTTGTTATTTATTCTACTATTTTTTTTACTTTGTTTTCTATTATTACTAGAGTTATACACTGAGGCATGTATATTTATGTATGCTAATGTCCATATTAGGAGATGGTTTGCAGATTCCTGTGTATACATTTATAAAGAATCTCTCTCTCTCTCTCTCTCTCTCTCTCTCTCTCTCTCTCTCTCTCTCTCTCTCTCTCTCTCTCTCTCTCTCTCTCTCCTCTCTCTCTCTCTCTCTCTCTCTCTCTCTCCACTGCATATGTTATTTTTGGCGCATTCTCATCAAGTTTACACACCAAACGAACCTTTAAAGGAATGTTCTCAACACTTGCAGTATTTTTCTCTTCTTTTTTTTTCAGGTTAGTCTACAAACTCACATCAGAAGGAAGAGGAAGAGGAGGGGGGAACTGGAGGAGGAGGAGGAGGTAGGAGGGAGGAGGAGGAGGAGGAGGAGGAGGAGAAGGAGGTATGTAGTACGTGCAAAGCTGTTGAAGAAGCCACATCAATCTTCCTCTTCGCGGGTTGTTGACGGACAGACAAGCAGGTGGTCGTCTCTCCCTTCCACCTACTCTCCCTCCCCCTCCCTCCTTCACTCCTTCTCCTCCTTCTCCTCCTCCTTTCCTCTCTCTACTTCATTCCTCATTCTCTTCTTCCTCCTCTTTCTCCTCCTCCCTTTTTTTTTCCTACTTCTCTTTCTCATGGTCCTGTTCTTTCTCTTTCTTCTTCTACTTTTCTTTCTCCTCCTCTTTCTTCCTTTTTACTTCTTTTTCTCCTCTTTCTCCTTCTGTTTTTATTTTCTTACATCTCTTTCTACTCATCCTCCTGTTTCTTCTTATCTTCCTCGTTTCTTGTTATTTCCTTCTCCCTCCTTTACTCATAGTTCCTCTCTTCCTCTATATCCTTATCTCTCCTTCTGTAGCACCTCTTTTCCCTACTCATTCTCTCTCTCTTTACTTTTTTGCTTCATTCCCCTTTCCTTATCTCTCTCCTTCCTTTCTTCCTTTCTTTTCCTCTTTAAATACCAGATAATTTTTGTATCATGTATATTAATAAGTTTAAACACCCATTATTAGTACCGGAGTATTTCATATGCTGTTGATAGTGGTGGTGATGGTAGTGGTGATGGTGGTGATGGTGGTGATGGGGATAACAGTGGTGGTGAAGGTAGTGATGCCCTACATTCCCATACACATTATCTGTCTCTATCATCACCACCTTGCCATTCCGTTCATTAGTGGAGGGAGAAAGGCCCTGTTAGTTGAGAGAGAGAGAGAGAGAGAGAGAGAGAGAGAGAGAGAGAGAGAGAGAGAGAGAGAGAGAGAGAGAGAGAGGAGAGAGAGAGAGAGAGAGAGAAGATGGAAAAAAATACTAGGGTGGATTTGTAAGAGAAGGAAATAAGGAAGAAATATAGTGAAGAAGAATGAAAGTAAGAGAGAGAGAGAGAGAGAGAGAGAGAGAGAGAGAGAGAGAGAGAGAGATGGAAAAAAAAACTAGGTGGATTTGTAAGAGAAGGAAATAAGGAAGAAATATAGTGAAGAGGAATGAAAGTAAGAGAGAGAGAGAGAGAGAGAGAGAGAGAGAGAGAGAGAGAGAGAGAGAGAGAGAGAGAGAGAGAGAGAGAGAGAGAGAGTTAAAATGAAGAACAGGAAAATAAGAAGACGAGGAGGAGGAGGGTGAGAGGGAGGAGGAGGAGAAGAAGGAGATAGTGTCATCTTCTCTAATTGGCGACTGATAACGCGGCAGACGAGGTAATCAACTCAGGTGACTCGAGGCTCAGGTGACCAGGCCGCCGGTTTGTGTGTGCGCGCGCTCCACTTCACCTCCATTCTTTTAGCGGCGAGATTTATCTAAGTGTTTGCTCTCTTCCATTTGTGTGTGTCTTGTTGGTGCCGATGCTGACGGTGGTGGTGGTGGTGGTGGTGGTTTGTTGTTGTTGATTTTCTTGTTTTTTCTACTACTACTACTACTGTTCTTCTTCTTCTACTATTACTACTACTACTACTACTACTACTACTATTACTACTACTATCCCTTCTTTCTCTCTTCCTTTTTGGCCCTCATAAC
>NC_087155.1:21132555-21137555 GCF_035594125.1 Scylla paramamosain | reverse complement strand
GGCAAAGTGAGAAAAAATGTACTGGGAGGTGTTCAAGTATGAAAAATGAACTGCAGAGAGAGAGAGAGAGAGAGAGAGAGAGAGAGAGAGAGAGAGAGAGAGAGAGAGAGAGAGAGAGAGAGAGAATGATGACGATGATGATGAGTTAGTATAGGACAGAAAGGACCTCAAAGTTTATTGATGTTTCTCTTCCTTTTGTATTCCTTTGCATAACGATGATGATGATGATGATAATGACGATTAAAAAACAAAAATAAAAGCAAGATAAATAACAGCAATGACAAAAAGAACAAACGGCGGAGGAGGAGGAGGGGGAGGAGGAGGAATACGAAGGAAGACCAAACAGCAACAAATCTTGAGGTCCTCACTAGGATGTTTAGGTAACTATTCTACTTTAACTATTTGTGGGAGGAACAGAATAGTACATGAGGAGGAGGAGGAAGGAGGAGGACGAAGAACGAGGAAGAAGAGTAGGAGGAGGACGAAGAACGAGGAAGAAGAGTAGGAGGAGGACGAGAATGTGTGAGAAGAAGAGTAGGAGGATGAGAAGATAGTAGAAGAGGAAGAGGAGGAGGAGGAGGAGGAGTGTGAAAAGTGCGAGGAAGCGGTGATCGGGGGCGGCCTGTGTTGTCTGGCGGGACAGCGCTGAGGGTGAGTTACTTCTCCCGATTCCCCGATACCGTGTAAAGAATTGCGTGTAATTATCGGTGCGGCCAGCCTGACGCGCCCCTCCTCTTCCTCCTCCTCCGCCTCCTCCTCTTCCACCTCTTCCTCCTCCTCCTCCTCCTCCTTGTTTTCTGCCCTCTCTATTATACAAGTTCACTCTTAACACTTCATAAACGTTACGACCTCAGTCTTATCTTTTTCTTTTCTTTTTTCCTTTTTGTTTTCCTGTTTTCATTTCTCTTTTTTTTTCATTCAGGAAAGATCTTGTGTTCGTTTCTGTATTTATTTGTTTGATTTCGTTTCTTTTGGAGTAAGTAGTGTGTTGGTTCTCTCTCTCTCTCTCTCTCTCTCTCTCTCTCTCTCTCTCTCTCTCTCTCTCTCTCTCTCTCTCTCTCTCTCTCTCTCTCTCTCTCTCTCTCTCGCAGACACGTATCTACAACGTAATATTTCGCATCATTTCTTTCCACTTGACTCACATACAGTCTCAATATTTTTTCCCCGCCGCTCTCATTTCTTTCATTAACATACTAAGCAAGGGCACGCCGCCGCCTCATTTATCACGGGAACAATGGAGGTAAGTCTTCTCATCAGCATTACAACACTGCTCTAACACTTCTCGCTCCACGCCTCACAGCTCGTCAGTTCTCCCCATCTCACCAACAAAACACCCAACTTCACTGAATGCTTATGCCAATACATCATCATTTTATGCAGCGCCTCGGAACTTTTCGCTTTCGTCTTCTGAAAAACTAATATATTCTTGTTCTGCTCTTTATGTATGAGTACCGATGAACCGCCAGTAATGTTGTCCCATCAGTATTTACCACAAGATAGGTACTGGTCGATCCCTTTTGTCTTGTAAAGTAACAAAGTATTCACTGCGCTATAAAATCCCTGGATCTTTCAATAATTTACTTTTTTTTTTTTTCCTCGTAAATATAGGGATTTTAAGATGACCAGCAACATTTTATTGCCTCACCCACAAGTTCTCAGAGATTGTCTAGCTAGTTAGTAAGGTCATATTTTTAATCCCATGAGTAATTTCGGCTTCTTTTTTTTTTTTTTTTTTTAATCAATATGCTGTGAAGCTCTATATTTAAACAATAATACCAGTATTTCAGTATCGTGCGAAAGCTTACAGAATCAGCCAGTTTTGTCTATTAAGGATAAATTTGTATTCACTTATTTATTCAGCAGTAAAAAAAAAAAAATTTTAAACGTCCTTTGTGTGTCATGTATAATGTTCAGCAAGTCTTCGTTTTAAACCCATTATATTATCGCTTTAAACAGTAACGCGAGTGTTTAATTTCCCTCCAGAATCCATCACTTTTGATCACAGAGTTGTGTTTACTCTTCTACCATTAAAGAAAATCAGTTACTCGTGTGTCGTGTATAATATTCACCACACCTTCCCTTTAAACGCATCATACTTTCGCTTTCAACAGCAACATAAGTCTTTAAATGTCTGCAGAACTCATCTGTTTCGTCCAGCACGATCACAGAGTCGTATTTACTCCTTTTATTAGTAGGGAAATTTTAATATCCACCACGGCCTCCCTTTAAACTCATCGTGCTATCGCTTTTAACAATAACATAAGTCTTTAAATGCCCGCAGAACCCATCCGTTTTGTCCAGCACGATCACGGAGTCTTATTTACTCTCTTCACCGGCAACAAAAAAAACAGCTCCCCGCGCCTCATAATACCCACCGGGCCAGAACATCCATTAAGTCTGCCTTAGCAAGAAGCAGAATAGAATCTAACTCTTTTTTAACAGTAACACGAATACTTTCACACCTTATACAACACGGGAGAGCGCCATTAATTTTGTCTTGCCTCACATGTTAATGCGTAATAAAAGCATTCACCACCTCATATAGCACCAAGGCGTCCAATTTATCTGGGTGGGGTTAAGGGCCGGCTTCCTCGTTTGCCCGCACTCCATCATATACTTAGCGGGGCAGCACAAAGTGTATGCATATCAGCCATTCTCCTCGCTCTCGTGGCCGATAAAAAGCTATCTCGCCCCTTGAGCCCGTGATGGAGTGGAGTCAGCGCCTTACACGACCTGACGCACACACACGCCCTTCCTACCTGCCGCCCTACGTACACCTCTTTCTCTGCAGCCCGGTCCCCCCTCCCACTCTCTCTCTCTTTTCCCTCCGTCACCACTCCTCCCTCGTCCTTTTCTTCACCTCTCCCCTCTTAGTTCCTCTCTTTGCTCTTCCATTCGCCTCTTGTCTCTCGTATTTCTCTTATCCTTTTCTCTCGTATCGTTTCTGTTCTCGCCCCTCCATCTATTACCTCTCTCCTCCCTCCCTGATATAGAGCAATTCCACCTGTTGATCTGGCTGAGAGAAGAAGAGAAAAAAAAGTCTTTACTTCCACACATCGGGACAGGGACACGCCTCTCCCTGTGTGGGAGAAACGGGAGACGCCCTTACTCCACCTGCTGCTGCTGCGGGTGAGACGTTTAGGAAGGGAGGGAGGGAGTGACGGAGAGAGAAAATGGAGTAGCTCTCAAGCCTCAGCTATCAACACCGTCATTCCCTCCTCGTGATAGTGGTGAAAAATAATAACTTTGACTCCCCGGTGTGGCCTGAGACGCGTCCCCTCCTTCCTTCCAGGCCGCCTCGCGTGCATGGCCCTGGAGACGCCCTGCTTGGCCGCGCCTTCTGAAGGAGTAGCCTAGGAGCCACTGGGTCTGCCCCTCTTCCTTGATGCTTGCCAGTGAGAAAGCGCCTTCAGCTCCTCCTGACGGTCTGGCCACGCCCCGCGCTGCGTTCAAAGGCCACCAGACGCCCATTTTGGCTGTGTGAAGGAACAGGCCAGGAGCCGAGGCCACCATTCGTCTTCCTGCTGTCTGGAGTGAGGAAATTCCCTGACTTTCCTCCAATGACAGCCCTGAACACGCCCCTCGCTGCACACTGAAGGGACACGAGGGCACGCCCACCCTCCGTCAGTAGTCAAGTCACGCCTTGACTCGCTGTAGCTTCCTAATTGTCCGTGTGCTCGGTTCTCCCGTTCTGGTACACGAAAGGAAAGCAAGAATATTTGTATGAGGGAGCAGGAAGGTAATTGTGAGATAACTAAATAGTTGAATTGCAATAATATGAAGAAAAGAAAAAAGGACACGTAGATTATGGAAAATATGAGACAAAGATGAGTGAAAAACATATCTCAATGACAAACAACAACACAGCAACAACAACAACACACAACAACAACAACAACAACAACAACAACAACAACAACAACAACAACAACAACAACAACAACAACAACAACAAAAACAGCAGCAAAAACAACAACAATAAAAACAACAACAACAACAACAACAACAACAACAACAACAATAAAAACAACCAACGAAAGAAAACACATGATAAGAGATAATGAAGAAGAAGAAGAAGAAGGAGAGGAATTGGGGTCGTGTGAATTATAGCTGCAGAAGGACAAACAAGATTAGAGAGAGAGGAAAAAAAATACACAGAAGTAAAGGAGGACGAGGAGGAGGAGGAGGAGGAGGAGGAGGAGGAGGAGGAGGAGGAGGAAGAGGGCACCCAGTCGAGCCTCGTCCACCAACACCTCGCCTGCCTCCTCTCACACCTGATCGGTCCTTGCTTTGTGCCGCTCGGACATGCACCTCTTAATACCTGTGTTCAGCGGCGTGAGATTAGCCTCGTAACTCTTGGCCGCTCTTTGTAGGCTCATAAAAAGCCTATAGTGGTGCTCGTCTAGCAGGGTGATGCGGTGTGCGCTCCGCCTCCCATCCGTCCAGGCTCGTAATGTGCTCACCGCTGCTCTCGGCGCCTCATCACACACTCCATGCGTCATCCCGCCACGCCGCAGCACCGCACTCTTTTACTCCCGACACGCACTTCACCTTAATAGCCTCCTCTCCCTCTCTCTCCCTGACAGCACGCACACACCTACATACACACCTACACACATACACTCTCTCTCTCCCTTTCCGACACTTCCCTTCTTCCCTTTGAGGTCAGGAAAGGTGAGAAATGACCCCATACGGACCTTCCCTCCCGCTGATGCATATGGTTTGTTTGGGAGAGCAACGCCAAGCATCCCGTTGTGCGCGTGGTAACCTTCCCCTCTGCTCTCTCTCTCTCTCTCTCTCTCTCCTCTCTCTCTCTCTCTCTCTCTCTCCTCTCTCTCTCTCTCAAGGTCTGGAATTGAGTCCCTCTGGTTTAATTTATTATAATCAAGTTTACCCAAGACCAGAGAAAGAGAAATATCTTTACCTGTCTTTTTTATTTCTTCTTTGCCCATTCTTTTACTTCTTGTTCTCGTCTTCCTCTTTTTGTAGCTTCATTTTAA
>NC_087155.1:21047555-21127555 GCF_035594125.1 Scylla paramamosain | reverse complement strand
TGTGTGTTTGTGCGTTTGTCTCCTTCACTGAGCTGCTGCAAGTGTCCCTAATGTCTACAACTTTTTTTTCTTCTTCTATTTTTTTTTTTTCTTTTCGTTTGTGTCTGTGTGTTGTATTCTTTTTTTATTTATTTTTTTTTTTATCATCGTTAACGTGCTATTATAGTGGCCTCGGTATAAACAGCTATTTTTTTTCCTCATTTGTTTTCTTTAATTAATTTGCCAAAAAAAAATCTCATGTATTTTTCTATATCTTATTTATTAATTCATTTTCTTCCCTTTCCTTTTTTTTTTTTTTTTTTTTTTTGACGAGGGAGATGTTTTGGTTCGCTTACGGTTGCTTCTCTTGATCAGCGCGCTTCAGTGGCCGTCTCAGTAACCATCGCGTTATGCTCCACCTTCTTCTACCCACCCACTCGGCGGCCACTCCACACGAACAGGATCGCATAACATACACACATACACACATCAATTACAAACACCTCAGTGAAACGGTGAATAACAGTGAGTATTTATGAAAGCTATAAGTTCTGGATAATGCAAGATATGAGGTAACAATCGTCATAAAGTTGCCTACTGTACACGCACGAGACCCAGGCTGACGTCCCAGAGAGGCGGGCCAGACAAGACATCATGCTTATCTCAGTGTGGGAATAAGGCTACAGAGGGTTCCCAGTTCCCCCGCTCTGCCTCCTTTCAATCGCCTTTTACGGTGCTCGGGGAATGCAGTTGCAGTAGCCTTGGTAGTCTTTCAACACGGCGGCTGTGTATGACCTGGGTCGTCTCTATTACAGAATTATTGTTGATGTAAGTTAATAAGTCCATGTTGTAATCACTGTAATCACCAGGAGTGAATATACCTTTACGTTTTCTATGATTAGCCAAGTATAAGAACATAAGGGAAGCTGCAAGAAGCCAGCAGGTTTACTCGTGGCCGTCCCTGTATAAAAAACAAACAAACCTATACTCACCTGTCACACCTATCCATAAATTTATCCAGTCTCTTAAAACTTCCCATTAATTTGACACTAACAGAGAGTGAAAAATAGTAAAAAAAAAAAAAAGAGAGAAATCGAGAAATAAACAAAGAAAAACTTACAAGCCACATAATATCAAACATGACCTAATACGAGGCAAACTTTACAAGGAAAGATGCAAAGTTACCTCTGGACGTCAGGAATACAAATGAATGAACTTGGAAAACATAAGAAAAATAACTTGTAAAAGATACTGTAGGTGAAGGTGGACGAGGCAAGGCACACCTGTTTTCCCACGGGCGGCGGCGCAGGAGGAGGAGGAGGCGGGTACTATGGCGGCGATTTATTCTACCTGTTTGTCTAAGGAAATTATCTCCTGGTTTAGGCGTGAGGGAACTTAACGCCTCCTTCTCCTCCTCCTCCTCCTCCTTCTCCTCCTCCTCCTCCTCCTCCTCCTCCTCCTCCTCCTCTGCCGTGAGATAACTCTTTTTCCTTTCCTCGTTCTCTCTCGCTCTCACAAGTTTTGTAAGAAGTATGTTTTTTTTTTTTTTTTCTTTTCAAGCTTTCGTCCACCGGTGCATTATCTTCCTCCTCCTCCTCCTCCTCCTCCTCCTCCTCCTTCTCCTCCTCCTCCTCCTTGCTTGACCCTTCCCCTCAACACCTGCTTGACCCGCCGTGACCCCCTCGCTGGCCAGACTTACAAGCACTCGTAAGAACACTTTCACCTCAGACTTGCTTTTAAAAGTACAACTAAAACCATTCTTAACTTAACCATACACATTACCTCATTCATCCCTTGCTCAGTCCTTTAATAATCCCTAGAATCCCTCACAGCTCTCCACTACTCTGACGACTAAGGAAAACTTCAATTCTATATCTACTGTTATCTTTGTGCATCTGCCAAACTGAGGATAGTATTACGTGGCCTTTTTCAATTTCTCAGAGGTTCAAGTGGAAGTTATAGGTGTTCATAGGTGTTTTCGAGGTGTTTTCATGATTCTGCATAGGTCAAAGGCAGAAATACCCAAGAGAATCCAATTAATATGTTTTGGAACCTTTTGAAAACATTCCTGAGGAGAGAACTGAGGACAATAGAAGTAGAGGGTCATCAGGTATACTGTGCTACTTACTTACGAGAGGCTGGAAGAGTCAAAGGCCGCCACTCCTGTACTGTAGTTGCATTTCCCTAGTGGCAAGGTATCTTAGTATCATCAGCACTTTCATTCCAGGGGTCAGGGACTGAATCTCTCTTTATGGTTGTGCAGG
Organism: Scylla paramamosain; assembly: GCF_035594125.1. NCBI lineage: Eukaryota > Metazoa > Arthropoda > Malacostraca > Decapoda > Portunidae > Scylla > Scylla paramamosain. The sequence goes on along the minus strand of NC_087155.1, from coordinate 21,125,312 downwards.
GCATCTCTCACTAAATCTGTCATATATATTATACCCCCCGCGGTTCGCTGGACATATTTCACTGGCTCCATTTAATACGTCACGGCCAAGGCGGGAATTTCTCCTCGGCTGCTGTCTGTCTGTACGCTATTGCCTTGTTATGTTTTGCTTGCTAAAAATATTCCTAGCGCTTGTGAAACATTTGAGTTACTTCATTCCTTTCACTGTTGCACAATTCATCTCATTATCACTAGCAACTTTTCAGAGCATAAGAACATAAGAAAATAAACTGCCAGGCATTACTTTTATGCACGTACTTTTGAACTGCAGATTCTTAAAATAGTTATGTAACTTAAAAAAGACAAAATTAATTTACTTTTCTCTCATTTTTCGGTATCCATGCAAATTTTTCCTTATTACAGAGCTCAGTGTTAACAAAAGAATCACCGCAGCATTCAGTGAGTCAACATGTGTCATCTTAAGAGCGCTCCTAACGTCACTCTGAGCACTGAGCGTCCCTTCATAAGTTAGGAACAGTTTTAAGAGGGACCTTTTACTCTCAAAGATGTTTATAAATACGCGCCATGACCTCATAAGGGAAGAAGAAGGTACACTAAAGAACGTAGTGAAAGGTGGCTGCACACACACACACACACACACACACACACACACACACACATACACACAGCTGGTGGCTTATAGCGCATCACGATTTGTGTGTCGTGTGAATACTGTGTTTGCATATCATTACGAACGTGTGTGCGTGAGAGAGAGAGAGAGAGAGAGAGAGAGAGAGAGAGAGAGAGAGAGAGAGAGAGAGAATGCATAGCGGGATTTCCTTCAGACTTTCTAAATATAAGTAAGACTTTCCATGTACTCTCTCTCTCTCTCTCTCTCTCTCTCTCTCTCTCTCTCTCTCTCTCTCTCTCTCTCTCTCTCTCTCTCTCTCTCTCTCTCTCTCTCTCTCTCATACACACACACACAAACACACACACACACACACACACACACACACACACACACACACACACACACACACACCCTAGTAAATCATGCCAACAGAGACAGAGGCGGTGGGGCCCCCTCGTTAAGGCCAGGTAGGGTAGGGTGGCCAGGTATTACGAGGTGTGGCCACGGGTCCCGGGGGCGGCCTGATTCCAGCCCTCGATACCGTCCCTCGCCACACTGTCATCATCACCACCTGTGTCATTGGCTGTTTATTTTACGCCGTCAAATCACAGGTTACACGTCTCCTTTCTCTTACTTGCCTTGTATCAACCTCGAGTTTTTATCTCTCTCTTTTTCTCTCCCTCCCCATCTCCCTCTCTCTCCCTCTACTCCTTGTCTTTCATCTACTTTTTTTTTTTTTGTGCGTGTGTGTGCCTGTATTTCTTTTTCTCTTTCTCCTTCTCTCGCTCGCTCCTCGTCTCTGTCTCTCCGGGGCTGAAGGTGAAGTGTTTTTACTGTCGGAAATTAGACGCAAGGAGAGGCTAACAGCGGGCTCTCCCAGGTGTATTGGTGACCACAGGTGATGGAGGTACACCTGTTCTCACACCTCTCCCTCCTCCCCCTTCATACCTCCGCTCCTCCTACTCCTCCTCCACCCTTGTCCCTCTCCATACCCCCATTTTGCGGTTCCCTTCCCGACCATTCTCCTTCCTCCCATACATCCTCCTCCCCTCTCCATCCCATCCCCCAAGGCGCTTTCCTCCCCATCCCCCACACCTGCCCCACGCTCCCCCTCCGCCTCACACCCCCGCGGGCACTCCCTCGCCTGTCACTGATAAGGCGGTGCGGTGATAAGGGCTCTGTTTTATATGAGAGAGAGAGAGAGAGAGAGAGAGAGAGAGAGAGAGAGAGAGAGAGAGAGAGAGAGAGGGAGAGGGAGAGGGATTTACATATTAGCACAAGCCACACACTCTACAGTCCATTCCTGGGGTCGTTTCCTTGATCTAGTGGGGCAAGAAGCATGTAATCCACGTTTATCAAATACCAACATCAGACAGACGCTGGTCACTGTGTCTTCTGAATGTGTTGATGCTATTACGTTGTACTACCACCACTGCTACTACTGTATACAGAGAGAGAGAGAGAGAGAGAGAGAGAGAGAGAGAGAGAGAGAGAGAGAGAGTGCGTGTGTGTGTTTGTGTAATTTTTGGCGCCGTAACATTGAGGTCATATTGCGCCACTGCAAAGATAGATAAGAAGGTACGATAGTAGACGAGTAGTAGTAGTAGTAGTAGTAGTGATGGTGGTAGTAGTAGTAGTAGTAGTAGTAGTAGTAGTGGTGGTGGCAGTAGTAGTAGTAGTAGTAGTAGTAGTAGTAATAGTAGTAGTAGTAGTAGTAGTAGTAGTAGTAGTAGTTGTTGTTGTTGTTGTTGTTGTTGTTGTTGTTGTTGTTGTAGTATTAGTAGTAGTAGTAGTAGTAGCAGTGGTAGTAGTAGTAGCAGAAGAAGTAACAGTAGTAATAGTAGTAATGGTATTAGTGTCCTTAGAAATATAGTTGCAATAATAGTAGAAGTAGCAAAGGGAGTGGAAGAATAGTACGTAATAGCAGTAGTAGTAGTAATATTAGTAGAAGTAGTAGTAGTAGTAGTAGTAGTAGTAGTAGTAGTAGTAGTAGTAGTAGTAGTAGTAGTAGTAGCAGAAATATAGTTGTAATGACAAAAGTAGCACTAGAAGAAGAAGAGGAGGAGTAAAAGCAAGAGAAGGAGAAACAGGAGGAGGAGGAGGAGGAGGAGTAGGAGGCGAGTAATATTGGCTAACCCGGCCACTCAGTCACTCCCTCGCCGCCTAACCGCCGCTCTGTATGTAAGCCCTTGTCGGGGGGGCGGGTCGAGTGAGATAGATTGAATGGCCGCCTTTTTTGCGCCACTTGCACCACAGGGAGAAATTGTTGTGATTGAGAACGGGTTCATTTCTTTCTTTCTCTCTCTCTCTCTCTCTCTCTCTCTCTCTCTCTCTCTCTCTCTCTCTCTCTTGTATTCACTAGTCATTTTCTTTTGTTTCTACGTATCTCTTATCCGTTTTCTCTTTCTGTCATTCTTTTTTTGTCGTATTCATCTTTATGTTCCCACTATATTCTGTCTTCCTGTATTTGTTATTTTTTCTTTTTTTCTAATTATTTTTTTTATTATTTATCTCATTATCGTGTTCTTCCCCCATTCTGCTCGCTTTCCCTTTCCTTTTGTGTCCTCTTCACCGTCTCATAAGTGTTTCGTTTTGTTTTCTCCCATGTTATTAATAAAAATAAAAATAAATGCTCTAGACTGTAATGTTATTTTTTTTCTTGTCGTTGTTCTAGTTGTTCGAAGTCTCCTCCTGCTCCTCCTCCTCCTCCTCCTCCTCCTCCTCTCTCTCTCTCTCTCTCTCTCTCTCTCTCTCTCTCTCTCTCTCTCTCTCTCTCTCTCTCTCTCTCTCTCTCTCTCTCTCTCTCTCTCTCTCTCTCTCTTTTCTGGTAGCGGTCGGATGTAGCATTACTAATAGACGTATGTAGTTCAGGTAACACCCCCTTTATACACAACCAATTCTCCTGGTATCTGTTCTTCCTGTGTAATCTTCCTATGTATTATTTCATCTCCTCCTCCTCCTCCTCCTCCTCCTCCTCCTCCTCCTCCTCCTCCTCCTCCTCCTCTATTTTTTTTTCCGATAGCACAAATTACAGCGTCACTGCACCGCCTCTTCTAGGTCGTCCAAAGAGCTAACACCAGTTTGATTACAGTTAGTAATAGTAGTAGTAGTAGTAGTAGTAGTAGTAGTAGTAGTAGTAGTAGTAGTAATAATAGTTAAAAACATTAGTAGTAGTAGTAGTAGGAGTCTAAGTAAAAGTAATAGTTGTAGTAGTGGTAGTAGTAGTAGTAGCAAAAACATCAACAGTAGTAGCAGCAGCAGTAGCAGTAGTAACAGTAGTAGTAGCAACAATATAGCATTAAAAAAAGTGGTAACAGCAGTAGTAGAAGTAGTAGTGGTAGTGGTAGTAGTAGCGGTGGTGGCGGCGGTAGCGGTGCTGGTGGTGGTGGTAGTGGTGGTGGTGGTGGTAGCGGTGGTGGTAGTGGTAGCAACATTCCCCCAGCATAACTTCTCGCCTCCTAACGGAAAGGTTTCTCCATAAATTCGCTGAAAATTATACAAAGTGCCGAGGAGAGAATTACCAATGAGGAGAAGAGAAAGACAGAGAGACAGAGACAGAGAGAGAGAGAGAGAGAGAGAGGAAGCATTTATTTACTTTACATCTTCTTGAAAACCTTTATCACTTCGCTCATTTATCCTTTTTATTACGCAAACCTTATCTGGGGAGAGTTTGGGAGTAACATGTCCACGTCCAGAGAGAGAGAGAGAGAGAGAGAGAGAGAGAGAGAGAGAGAGAGAGAGAGAGAGAGAGAATGTCTTCATCCACCTAATAATCCGTCAGTACATGTCATCACCCTCCATAAGGAAAGGCAGAGAGATCCCGCCACGGAGAGAGAGAGAGAGAGAGAGAGAGAGAGAGAGAGAGAGAGAGAGAGAGAGAGAGAGAGAGAGAGAGAGAGAGAGAGAGAGAGAGAGAGAGAGAGAGAGAGAGAGAGAGAGAGAGTACATGCATAAAAGTAAATAATCCACATACTTCTACCATCTCGGGCCATACAAGGTTATGTTCTTACCTTCTAAAAGATAAAGTTACATAAAGGTCTGATGGCTCCACACCTCCCCTGCTGCAGCCAAAGAGAGAGAGAGAGAGAGAGAGAGAGAGAGAGAGAGAGAGAGAGAGAGAGAGAGAGAGAGAGAGAGAGAGTGGGGCGGGAGAGGGAGAGGGAGAGGGAGAGGGAGGGGTAGGAATGTCAATCACAGGGACGTTGTAATACTGTGGGTGTCAAGGGTCGTCGTAAACCTTCACCGACGACAAGAGGGAAGAGGCGCGAAAACTCCGTGATAAAGCATCGCTGAGAGAGAGAGAGAGAGAGAGAGAGAGAGAGAGAGAGAGAGAGAGAGAGAGAGAGAGAGAGAGAGAGAGAGAGAGAGAGAGAGAAGGGTTGAGTTTAAAGAACACAAAAGAAAAGCAAACAGCTGTACATTTTTTGATTCATACGAAATTGTTTGGGCTAAGATATGCTGTAGAGAGAGAGAGAGAGAGAGAGAGAGAGAGAGAGAGAGAGAGAGAGAGAGAGAGAGAGGCTAACTGGGTATTATACCAAACCTCAGCTGCAAACTACCATTTATCCATCTCCCTAACAGTGTGATAGACGATTATTCCTCCCTTAATAGACCCCTTTCTCTCCTCCTTCTCCTCCTCCTCCTCCTCCTCCTCCTCCTCCTCCTCCTCTTCCTGCTCTACCTGCCTCTCTTCATCTTCGCCTTCCTTCCTCTCCTGGTTTTCCTTCTATGCGGGTGTGAGGGATCGCAGCGCCGCCCGCCAGCCTCACTAAGGCCAGAAGGATTCTCAGTCTGACGAAGAACAAACGACTCTGAGGGGGACTTGTGACGGCCGCCGCGGGGGTCGAGGCCGCGGCGGAGGAGATAGCCTTGAGAGAGAGAGAGAGAGAGAGAGAGAGAGAGAGAGAGAGAGAGAGACGCAAACACACAGACTGAGACAGACTTACAAAGAGACAAAAACAGAGACAGACAGACAAACAGACAGAAAGACAAACGGACAGACAGACAGACAGACAGACAGGCAAACAGTTAGACGTAGATACATATACATATTGATAGGCAAGCAAACGTACAGACAGACAAACAAACAGACAGATAGACAGACAGAAGGACAGGCAGACAAGCAAATATATGGAAAAGACGGAAAGATGGACAGACAGACAGACAGACGGACGAACTGACGGACGAAGTAATTAAACAGACGTAAAAGAGAGAAAGAGAACTGAATTAAAAAAAAAAAAAAAGGAAAACAAGCCAAATACGAAAATAATGTATCGGTTTTCATTTTGCAGAAAAAAAAAGAGAGAGGAATTAAAAAGAAGAATATTCGATTTTCGTCTGAGTGAGGATTCTTTTCTTTCGTATTTTCTCACAGCAGAGGGAGAGATTTTGAAATTTAAACCTTTTCTCATTGATTTCTGAAGGGGGTTTGATTTTTTTACCCATTACTTATTGCTGTAATAGTATTGCTTATTTCCTTTGCTTTCCTTTTTTTTCATATATGTGTGTTATTTTTGTTTATAAATTGTGTAACGTTTTTTTTTTATCACATAAGGCATTAGTAAAGACAGATTTGTTGTAAAGCCTTGACCATTGTTATCAGTTGGTCCCTAGATGCAGTTTAATAACGACTCGTATCATCACTAACAAAGAGAGAGAGAGAGAGAGAGAGAGAGAGAGAGAGAGAGAGAGAGAGAGAGAGAGAGAGAGAGAGAGAGAGAGAGAGAGAGAGAGAGAGAGAGAGAGGTGCAGACAGAGACAGAAACAGAGATACCCGCCAGTAATGACCAACACCTCGTTAACAGCCCACAACACAGCGCCAGCGGAGGCCAACACGCATCCCTCGCCAAGGAGTCTCACCACTCTCGCGCGTTGCCTCCTATGAAAACATCAGACCTTCCCCTTCAGACCCTCGCCTTCAGACCCTCCAAAACTTTCCAGTGACTACAAGATTCTCTCTCACGAGTTACCTGCCATGAAAACCTTAGACCCTTCTTTGAAAACCTCAGATTCTCGTCCCAGACCTTCCAGTAACCATCCAAGACCTTCCTCCCAAGACGTTCCTCGCTCTCTGCCTCTCTGCCGCCAAATGTAAGGAAATATTTTCGTTTTTGCGATCGGGTTTTTTGTCAATAAATCCTCGGTCCTCGATATTTTGAAGGTGGGATCTCGAAGGTACCCCGACCAGAAGGTGTTAAGGTTCTTTTCTTTTTGTCTTTTCTTTCTTTTTATTCCTGAAAATACCACAGACTTTCATTTTTCTAAGAAAGGAATTTTAAGAAAGCCTCACTGTGCATAGTTTTGTCTTTCAGGCTTTCTGTCTTTTGATCGTTAAGTTTAGTATGATGTGAACAGAGTTTTTTTTTTATCATTATTGTTTTAGTTTAAATTTATTATGCATTATTTTTGTTCTTTTCATATATTTCCTGTTGTTGTTTTTTTCGATATTGGTTTAGTTCCAGTTAATCCGTGCTTTTATCGCTTATTTTCCTGTGTGACATGAACGGAGGATATTTTCTTATTCCTTATTGATTTCGTTCCAATTTACTCCGGCCTTGGCCTGACTAATTGAGCGGAAATGATCTCCATCAGAGGACCTTTATCCCGTCCTGTCAGCAGGAATCCCTCCGTGGACGCCAGTTGATCATCCTTGTTTTATTGTTTTGTACAATCATCACCATCAGCGGCAGCATTATCACCACTCTAACCAGGAGAGATAGACACATGACAGTAAACCACAGACACCAATATCCTGGTTATCATCTTGCATCACCTGTACAGTCATCATCATCAGCGGCAGCAGCATCACCGCTACTCCAAGGAGGAGAGATAGACACATGACAGTGAACCACAGACACCAGTATCTGATTACCGCGAGGCGCTACACGAAGGGAAAACAAGCCCTTGTACATACACTGACTAATGACTGACCGCCACGAGGCACGGAACCAGCTGACACCCTCGCCTCACGCCAGACAGCCACCACCGTCGCCCTCTGCCTCCTCACTGCTGGGCGGACGCGGAGAAAACTATCGGGAAAAAAAGGCGCAGACTGATGGTGACCACGACATTTGATTTTTTCCTCTCATGAATATCTTCCCGCATCGACAGCCCCACAACCCGCAGGCCGTGGGAATGCGCGGATCCATGCGCGGATACGAGACTCGGGTAAATGTGTAGCCTCGAGACCTCTATCAGTGACCCCATCTCCCTCGGGGTCCCCGGAGACGCATTCCTCCTCCAGTGGGGACGAGACGACGCGGCGACTTTCATGGGGTTTTTGCCGCCCCGGTGCTCGGGTCGTGGCGGCGGGAGGAGTCCATACGTGCTGGCCTGTAATAAAACGCACCTCTGCCTAACTCACGGTGGTAGTGGTGGTGGTGGTGATTGGATTTACTCGTCTATTGACCTACGCATCTACACGGTGTCCACAGAGAACAAAAGACGCGCAACGTATTCATATGTGCTGGGCTGTAACAAAACGCACCTCGGGCTAACTCACGGTGGTAGTGGTGGTGGCGGTGGTGGTGGTGGTGATTGGATTTACACGTTTATTGACCAAAGCAAATACACGGCGTCCACAGAGAACAAAAGACACGCAACACAAGCACACGACAATACGAGTTTAAAGAATTTACACCATAATGAATCCAAGACTTCAAAATTACGTGTAAGAGGAAGTTACGAGTATGTTGGTGAAGACTGAATAAAACTTATTTATACAATGGGTGAGTGAGTGGTGAGAAACAGAGAAAGTGGAGAGACAGAGAGAGGCGAGGCAGGTGGATGCACTGATGTGGACGATAGAAATTAAGGGAAGCAGAAAGGATAAGCATTTCGGAGATGGATATAGTATTGCTGCTTGACTTGGTGATGTGTGGCAGTATTAGTGGCAGTGGTGGTGGTGGTGGTGGTGCTGGAGCAGAGAATAGAGAAGAGAGGAGAGGAGAGGAGGGAGATAACCACTGGGTCACGCTCACACACTTTCTGACCATCACGCTAAAAAAAAAAAAAAAAAACGAAGCGGAAAAACGGAATAAGACACGGCTATTTCTCACCACTACCCATCCACCATACCCTTCCACCTCCTCACCATTGCACCTCCACCACACCACCCCCACCTACCTGCCCTCCTGCCCCCCACCTACCACGTACACCCACCCACGAAATATTTGCCAAGCGCGTGACGCTGGCTAATGCTGTACGACCATCACTTTCCTTTTATTGCTCTCCCTTCGTTCATTATATTTTATTTTGTTATTTATCAACGCCGTGGTGTGTGTGTGTGTGTGTGTGTGTGTGTGTGTGTGTGTGTGTTTCAGTATATATGTATGTATGTAAAGTATTATCTCTCTCTCTCTCTCTCTCTCTCTCTCTCTCTCTCTCTCTCTCTCTCTCTCTCTCTCTCTCTCTCTCTCTCTCTCTCTCTCTCTCTCTCTCTCTCTCTCTCTCTCTCTCTCTCTCTCTCTCTCTCTCTCTCTCTCTCTCTCTCTCTCTCTCTCTCTCTCTCTCTCTCTCTCTCTCTCTCTCTCTCTCTCTCTCTCTCTCTCTCTCGACATCCTCCTTTATGCTCAGTTTCCACTCATTAGAGGCTTTCCTTGGCCCTATAATCAGGTTGTGCTAGCCAAATGCCCCTCACAAAGCCGTGCCAACAGGGCGGCAGGAGGGAATCATTGTGCTGCCCTACAGACCATTACCCTAAGCCGGCGGAGGGCGGGGCGAGGATTAGGAGCTCCTCAAGACGTCGCCCTCAGTTCTGATCCTCGCCTCCTCTTACGTATTCCTACCATTCGTTTTCATTCCTGTGGTTCTTCTCTTATTGGCTCGTATTCTGAAACACTTTGCTCTCTCTCTCTCTCTCTCTCTCTCTCTCTCTCTCTCTCTCTCTCTCTCTCTCTCTCTCTCTCTCTCTCTCTCTCTCTCTCTCTCTCTCTCCACAACTGTTTTAAAGGCGGTAGAGATGATTAATAGGGTTCTCAACAGTGTTTTTCATATTGATTGTGTAGAAATCTTTATATTCTGTTACTAGAACCTTAAAAGCATCCTTAAAAACTTCATCTAGAGGCTTTGGGAAGTTCAGTGGGAGTGTTTCAGAATAAGGTCCATACTGCGATGAATGTACAGTACTTACTAGTAGAGTTAACTCAGTGAGGTATTGAAGACAATGTTGCTGGTTTGAAATTCTCTTGCATTTATTTGTGCTCTTTCATTCTTCGTTTATTTTTTGTCTTTTTTTGTTCCAGGCGAATTATAATTCCGTTCACTTTTAGCGTCAGAAGGTTAGGCAATCGTCAGTCAGTCAGTCATTCTTTTCCTCCATTTTTTTCTTTTTCTTCTACTTCAACTTCTTTCTCCTCCTCCTCCTCCCCATCCTCCTCCTCCTCCTCCTCCTCCTCCTCCTCCTCCTCCTCCTCCTCCTCCTCTCTTCCTCTTCCTCTTCCTCCTCCTCCTTCAATTTTATTATGAATTGTATTAACTTTCAGATAGGCGTATAGAGTTCACCGTAGGGTGAATAGTAGAACTTCCTTTCAACCTTTCCTATGAAAATTTCCTATGAAAATTCCATGTTAATTTTTCCAAACTGCATGGTACTTTTCCCAACTATTTCCATGCAAGCGCAAGCTGGAGAGAGTGGTGGGTGGGGAGGAGCCTTCTGCTATGCTGTCCTGTAGCTAGTTAGAAGTAGTTACCAAACAGCCTTGCAAGGACTAAAAGGTCTGTTGCTGTTTGGCTTTCCTTTGTATTCCTTTGTATTCCTCCTCCTCCTCCTCCTCCTCCTCCTCCTCCTCCTCCTCCTCCTCCTTTCACTCATCCTCAAGGTCCTCTCCTCCTCCTTGGTGGTCCGCGCGACGCCCCTTCGACAGATTATTCTGACTTAGAGTTTTTTCTTTCTTTTTTCTCTATACCCGTGCTATCAAACATCAGGGGCGTTGTAAGCCGGGTTTTTTTCTTCGAATATGTCCCGTCTTCTTTTCGGAAACGCCTGTTTAATGAAGCCTTCGATGAGGATATGATAGAAAGGTTTAAGGATGTAGGCGACTGTTTTCTGGTGCAGTGTGTGTGTGTGTGTGTGTGTGTGTGTGTGTGTGTGTGTGTGTGTGTGTGTGTGTGTGTGTGTGTGTGTGTGTGTGTGTGTAACTTTGTACTGTATTTAGTATTGTGGCGCTTGAGTTTGTGACTGAATATTTGATTGTATAGTAAATTTACATGCCCTTATGGAGGTAAGGCATAGACTGAATGGAACTGGGGATATTTTGCGCTGCTTAAGCTCCTAGAGTGAAGGAGAGTGATGTACTAGACTATCCCTTTCCACCAGGGGCCGACGAGGCTTAAGAGTGTGGATGTTGTGTATGTGAGTGCGTGGTGCTTTGTCTGGGCCGCCCGTGTGGATTTTCTGGAACGGTATATAGATAGAGAGATCGACAGATAGACGGACGGATAGACAGATAGATAGACAAATAGATAGATAGATATATAGTAATGTGTATGGTTATTTACGAGAGAGAGAGAGAGAGAGAGAGAGAGAGAGAGAGAGAGAGAGAGAGAGAGAGAGAGAGAGAGAGAGAGAGACTAACCCAATGCTGGAAAAGGAATGCTAAGTAGGAAAACAATCCGTGTCCAACAAAAGGAGAAACAGCCGCCGAAGAATGTCAGAAACTTCCACTGATCGTGACACTGGAACAAATATTTTTCGATACAAATGTTTCAGGAAATGTTAAATCCGCGCAGGGCATTGACGCTCCTCTGGTTCAGGATTCACTCTTTTCTTACCTTTCTTGCCTGTAATTCGTAATGGCGCTTCTGTTAAGGAGAGATTGGCAGGGTCACTGTATTATTACTTTAATATATAGTCACTCATCTTCCTCCCCCTTTCTTCCTGTCTGCCTAGCTTATCAATGCTGATGTAAGGCGAATGTAGATGTTACACAGGTTTACTTAATATTCATGCTTGGAGGATGTAGAGAGAGATGTATATTCATAGCAGAAATCGTACATATTTTATTCATTACCCACGTAGCATTATTGTGTTACTTTTACTGTTGCTGCCCATCCCTAATATTTGAGGAGGACGAGTCGTGTTGTGTGCAAGCGCCACGTGCCTCAGTATGCGGCAGGTGTATTGAATGTAAGTAGAAACAGTTGACAATGAGACAGGTGGCGCGGTGCTCACCTGCCTCACCTGTTCCTTGGCCTGTGGCGGCGTAACTACTCACCTCACACACCTGGCCCCGCGCCCTCCGCAGTCAGGATCTTAGTTATGGCCTTGCGTTTCTCTCCTCTTCACCTCTGCACCCCAGGCTCGTGTTATCTGTATTATTTATTCATACGTCATTTTCTCTTTGATGTCATTTATCTCCGCGTTGCCCGTAGCCAAGGCCAGTCTGTCAGGCGTTATCTGCGCTACCCATGTATTCCTATGTAACAGTTGCTGCTTATAAAGGCTTGGCATAAACCGCGGCCAGCTGGGCTCCTGCGCAGCCGCCGTCACCCGCTGCTTCTCCCGGCTGTCGGGGTGAAGTGGTTGGCAACGGCCGTGTTGTGTATTCCCGTCACTACCCACCCAGCGGGGGAAAGAGGTTTATGATGATGATGGTGATGGTGGCAATGAACATTTCACTCTTCAGCTACCCCCTCTTGCATCCCGCTGCCTTCTTCCTGCTCTTGCACGCTCGCCGCCTCGCCCCCTCGTCCCCTAGGGCCTTTTTATGTTGATGATGATGGTGATGAAGGCAATGAACATTTTAGCTACTGCCTCCTGCATCTTGCCAGCCTCCTCCTTCCGTCACACACCACCTCTGTTTTCTATGTTTGTGTGTTCATAATGATGGTGGTGGTGGTAGAAATGCAGTATTTCTCTCCAGCTACTTCTGCTCAGCACCAACAAGCAAACGTGCACCTTGCCTCCCTCACCCACGCGCCGCCTTGCCGCCCTCGGGACAGCAGCAGCAGCAACAGCAGCAGCGTTGTGACGTGGCTCAGGCTCTGCTTAACATAAAGTACTCACTACATAAATGTATCCTCGGCTACTTATGCAGCACGGAGGACGCGACGAAGATTATCTAAAATATGATCCTTGTTTTTCTGACGTATAAATGACATTTTATACCTTCCTGAGTGCTGTTTAGGGACTCGGAACATCCATTAGGGAACTATTTAGAAAGGGGCTTCATACTCTGGCCGTGGCAGCCCCGCAGATGTGACAGCAGCCGGAGTGCAGGTCATCAGCACCCCCGGAGAGGCGTAGCTGGCGAGGGGCGCGTAGCTTTGCACTCCACGCACGGCGACCGACACTCGCGGCATCTTATCCGGCATTCCGTCCAGCCAGTAGCAGAAAACGGAGGCATGAGGATGGCGTGGGGGGTACTGTCTTAATGTGTGGGTCGTGACTGGCTCCCAGCGGCTCTCCTCACACACACACACATTTCTTCCTTCCTCTTTCCCTCTCCCTCTCCCTTTCTCCCAATGGCTGTTTCTCGTGCCTTACGCAAACTCAGGCACTTTTATATCCACGATTCTCTCTCTGCCTCAGCTCCTGCTCTGCCCCGCCGCTCACCCCAGTAATCCTTCCGACACGAGGTTACTTCTGCATGCGTTCCCTCCGACCTTACTTCCTCCCTCCCTCCCTCCCTCCCTCCCTCCCTCCCTCCCTCCCTCCCTTCCCCCTTTCCTGCTTCCTTCCCCCCAGCATAAGGAGTAGTCATTTCAGTTATGCGCCCAGATGGAAATGTGCACAGCCTTCCTCCACTTCTCTTTTCCTTCTCTCTTCCTCTCCTCTCCTCTATTTTTCTATTCAACCTTCTCTCTTCTTTCCCTCCTGTCCTTCTCTTCGTCTTCGTCTTCTTTATCTGTCTTGTTTTTCCTTCCTTTCGCATTATATCTTTCTCCTTCTTCCTATATTCCTTCCTTCCTCCCATCAACTTCCTTCTTCCTTCCTTCCTTTTCCCATATACATCATCCGCATTCTTTTGTCCCATCCTGTCCTTCCTTCCTTCCTTTCCCTCTCTTCCTTCCTCTATCCTGTCCTTCCTTTCCTTCTTCCTTCCCTCGAATTCCTGGGTGTTCTTGCGTTAGAAGTCCCCGCCACCACGAGAGACTGGGACCAGTACACCTCACCAGAGCCTTGACGCGTTCCAGTGGCCAACGTGGGACCCTCGGCGCCAGTTATGTTAGTATATCAGGCGGAGGCACGTGGGAATGCTGCGCGGGTATCGAGGAGGAGAACGAGTGGGTATGAGGGAGGGAGGGCAGAAGGGCAAATGATAGAGGGCGAGGGGACACTAGCGGGAGAGGAATGAGGGGACAGGGGAGATAGAAGAAAAAAGGAAGATGATAATGGGTTGAGGGAGGATAGAGGGTGGGAGATGAGAGGAGAAGGGAGGACATAACGTAGAGACAGTTTAAGGGAGAAAGAGGAGAGTAGTAGGAGAATACAAATTGGGAGATTAAAAAGACGAAAAAGAGAAAAAATAAGAATACAGGGTGGGGAATGGAAAAATGGAGAAGATTAGGAGGAGACAGACAATAAGAAGAAAAAGAGAAGAGTAGTAGAAGAATACAAATCTGAAACATGTGAGACTAAAACGCCGAGAAGAAAAAATAAAAGGAGATTGAACAGTGTGGAGGAAATTAAAGAAAAAAGGGAAGAAAGAAAGAGGAAAGGAACAAGAGAAAGGGTGAATGTGCAAGAGAGACCGAATACTGGAGTGAAGAAGAGGAAGTGGAGAAGAGGAAGAGAGGGAGAGAGGGAGGGAGAGGGGAGAGAGGTGAGAGGAGGAGGAGCAGGAGTCAGAGGGTAAGTAGGGAGTGCCTTGTCTCGTGTCCCGTCAGCAGGTGTCGTATAAAGAACGTCTGTCTACCTGCTGTTGAGAGAGAGAGAGAGAGAGAGAGAGAGAGAGAGAGAGAGAGAGAGAGAGAGAGAGAGAGAGAGAGAGAGAGAGAGAGAGAAGAGGGTATTATCTCATTCCTCCACGTTGGACGGTCCAGGTAGCTATTCATTAGCACGATGAGGTGAGGGACCCACCTGTGAGGGATGCCTGTCCTACCCACCTCGCCATCCCTACCTGTGTGTGTGTGTGTGTGTGTGTGTGTGTGTGTGTGTGTGTGTGTGTGTGTGTGTCCGTCTCTCTCTCTCTCTCTCTCTCTCTCTCTCTCTCTCTCTCTCTCTCTCTCTCTCTCTCTCTCTCTCTCTCGTAGCTCAATCCTTAGAAAAAATCTTTTAAGACAGGCTTTGCGCTTCAACAATCTCTCGAGAGTGTGTTTATTGCGACTCTCTCTCTCTCTCTCTCTCTCTCTCTCTCTCTCTCTCTCTCTCTCTCTCTCTCTCTCTCTCTCTCTCTCTCTCTCTCTCTCTCTCTCTCTCTCCCCCGCCGCTCAGATAACCAACAAAGCGGCTCATAAGTTACGGCGCCGCTTCATGTTATCTTCGTGGGAATATCGAGAGATGCAAAATTGAAAGAGATTGGAGACTTTATACATGAACTCCTCCCTCTCCTTCCTTCCTCCGTCCCGCCCCGCCCCGCCCTGCCCTTCCCCCGCCCTGTCCGTGCCTGCTTACCCTCCTCACCTCCTATCAATTCCCTTCTCTCCCCGTGATCTCTCGTGTTCGCTCGAGAAGTCAGATTTTCCAGTCATATTTTTTTTCCCCCACTGGCATCCACCCACATCGTATATCCAACACAGACGCCTCCACCACCACCTCCACCACCACCACCACCACACCCACTCAGCATCACCCAGCGTCCATCTCCCACCCACACCCACCCACGTACACACCCATTCCCAGGCCAGGTAAGCATCACCTACGTCCCAGTGAGGGTCAGGTGAACCCACATTGACCAAAAGGAACCCAAGCACACCTTTCCTTGACCTTCCTGATGTGGAGGGCAGGTGAGGGGAGGGGGAAGGGAGGGAGATAGGTGAGGTGAGGAGATGAGCAGATGGTTAGGTATGGAGATGAGAGAGAGAGAGAGAGAGAGAGAGAGAGAGAGAGAGAGAGAGAGAGAGAGAGAGAGAGAGAGAGAGAGAGAGAGAGAGAAAAAGAGGAGAAAGACACGGCTAGACAGACAGATGGACAGACAGAGACCAGCTACAAACGTGGATGGGTCAGCTTGTGGGAGAATGGATGGATGGGTGGATGGATGGATGAATGAAGGGGGAGGTGAATTTCGAGCCATCTTTTCAGCCACTTCACTCTTTCAACCAACCATCCACTCACCCACACAGTCACACAAATTTCAAACCACCCACTAACCCACTTTACTCATTCACCAGTCCACATACTCAGCCAGCCAGCCACACACCCACCCAGCCACCCAGCCACCCACGAGAATCTGAACCCCACGGAGCGCCCCGCCGCCGTCACACGCACCAAAAGTGATCTATGTGCAAACACGGGTCGGTATGCTCGCCTCTCAGCCGCCCAGCCTCCAGCCACCCATCCTCGAGTTGCACAAATATTATCACATTCTTTTCCATCATGTGAAGCGAAACTCCGCTCACCCCGCAGCGACCTGGTGGCTCTCTCTCTCTCTCTCTCTCTCTCTCTCTCTCTCTCTCTCTCTCTCTCTCTCTCTCTCTCTCTCTCTCTCTCTCTCTCTCATAAACAGCCTCGTAGGGGCCAAAAGATCTGCTGCTGGTGGTATATTTTATTTCTCTGTTTCTTTGTGCTTACTTTTTTTTCCTTCTTCCACTACAATCTTATCACCTCTTCTTTCTCTCCATCTTCTTCTCCGTCATCATTTCCATCATCATTATCTTTTTTTCTTCATCTTCATCTATTCTATCTCCTAATTTTTCTTCCTATTATCTTCTTCTTCTTTTTCTTCTTCTTCTTCTTCTTCTTCTTCTTCTTCTTCTTCTTCTTCTTCTTCTTCTCCTCGTCCTCCTCCTCCTCCTCCTCCTCCTCCTCCTCCTCCTCCTCCTCCTCCTCCTCCTCCTCCTCTTCGGGACGTGTGGCAAAGGTCGGGTTGCGTTGGCAGAGCAAATGTAAAGAGTAACAAATGAAGGTCGCGAGGAAGAACCTTTTTTTCTCTCTCCCTCTCTTGGCGCTGAGAAAGGAAAGAAGATAAAAGGAAGAGGATCTGCCTCGCCTTTCTTACGTGTTTTTTACTATTTATTCTCTCTCTCTCTCTCTTTTTTAGCGTGTTTTATTTTCATTAATGTATTTTTCCTCTCGATCTTAGAATTCGTGTTTCTTTATTAGGCATTATTTCTTTATTTGTGAAAGGAATTATAGTGTAGATTTTATTTTATTCCCTCGTCCTTATAAAGTAAAGGCTTTACAAATATTTTTCTCTTGTTTTTTTTTTCTTTTTTCTACCGAAGGTGTCAATCTGGCAGTGAATTATGATACATTGAAAGAACATTTTTTTCTCTCTCTCTCTCTCTCTCTCTCTCTCTCTCTCTCTCTCTCTCTCTCTCTCTCTCTCTCTCTCTCTCTCTCTCTCTCTCTCTCTCTCTCTCTCTCTCTCTCTCTCTCTCTCTCTCTCTCTCTCATATCTCTCTCTCCCTTTCATTGATATTCCCCGCAGCACACCTGGCCTTAAATTGGAAAAAGATACACGGATATTCGTTTTGCACTCCTCATCTTTTCCGTGTGTGTGTGTGTGTGTGTGTGTTATGTGTCTATTTATCTGTCTGTCTGTCTGTCTTTCTTTCCTTCTTTGTTTTTCTTTTTATATATGTTTGTATGTATATATGTATGTATCTATCTGTTTATCCATGTATCAGTCAGTCTTCCTTTGCTCTCTCTCTCTCTCTCTCTCTCTCTCTCTCTCTCTCTCTCTCTCTCTCTCTCTCTCTCTCTCTCTCTCTCTCTCTCTCTCTCTCTCTCTCTCTCTCTCTCTCTCTCTCTCTCTCTCTCTCTCTCCCCTACAGTCTCCACGCCAACACTCCCTCCGCGGCGGAACATTGGACCATTACAAGCCGCGTCACCCAACAGTCGTAAGAGACCCGTAGAAGGAAGGCGTGGTGTTTCCCAGTCCCATGTTGAAGAGAGTGAAGGCGACGTGCGCTCATCCTCCTACACAATGTTCTTTCCCTCCTCCTCCTTCTCCTCCTCTTCCTCTTCTTCCTACACAGTGGTTCCATACACACACACACACACACACACACACACACACACACACACACACACACACACACACACATTTCTTACATCGCCCTCACATCTGCGCCTTCACTCACCTGTCCTCAGTCTTGCCTCACCTCTCACCCTTTACAGTTGACTCACCTGTTGTTCTTTTCTTGTTTTCCTACGGTGATTAAAGAACGAATGAATGGATGGATGAATACATACATACATACATACATACATACATACATACATACATACATACATACATACATAGAAAGAAGAAGCGAGAGAACAGAAAATACACGGAAAAAAAAAAACAGAGAGGATTTCCAAACATTTCCAGTTCGCATTTGTCAACCATTGCCTCGCAGACACTGAAAAAGAAAAGACAAAATCATAAGCATGCACTCTGTTCTCTACTCTCTCTCTCTCTCTCTCTCTCTCTCTCTCTCTCTCTCTCTCTCTCTCTCTCTCTCTCTCTCTCTCTCTCTCTCTCTCTCTCTCTCTCTCTCTCTCTCTCTCTCTCTCTCTCTCTCTCTCTCTCTCTCTCTCTCTCTCTCTCTCTCTCTCTCTCTCTCTCTCTCTCTCTCTCTCTCTCTCTCTCTCTCTCTCTCTCTCTCTCTCCTCCACTCCCATAACCTCCGTTTCACTCAAGGTCTGTCTGTCTTCCTCTCCGTCCTTTTCCTTCCTTGCCTCTCTCTCTCTATCTGTCTCTCGCTCTTTTTCTCCCTCCTTCTGTCAGCCCCTCCTGCAGCCGTCAAAACACACGTCGTCAGTAGCAGCTAAGCTCATAATGGGCGGCGCCGGTCACTCCCACTTCTGACGGCGACACAGAAGGCGTCAACGAAGGTGCCTGTTATTTCCCCTTCCTCTTCCTCTTCAAAGCGGAGTTGTATAAGAGACAGGGTGAGTTATTCAAAAAATTACCTGTCTTTTTTTCGTTTTTTTTTTCTCTCTCTTTTTTTCCTTATATGAACTCTTGCTCGCTGACTTGTAGGTGGCGGCGAGATCCAGGCGTCTATCCAGGCGTCCAGCGGTCCAGGAGTGTAGTGATTGATGCTTCCTTAAATCACTTCCACTATGCAAATTATGCACGTTTTTTTTTTCCCCACTCGCTTTTTTTGTTCTCTCTCTCTCTCTCTCTCTCTCTCTCTCTCTCTCTCTCTCTCTCTCTCTCTCTCTCTCTCTCTCTCTCTCTCTCTCTCTCTCTCTCTCTCTCTCTCTCTCTCTCTCTCTCTCTCTCTCTCTCTCTCTCTCTCTCTCTCTCTCTCTCTCTCTCTCTCTCTCTCTCTCTCTCTCTCTCTCTCTCTCTCTCTCTCTCTCTCTCTCTCTCTCTCTCTCTCCTGTTATAAAATCATTCCCATTATCCTTATTTCCTATTACTTTTTTTATTCTTTTCACTTTTGTAGTTTTCTCATTATGATGCTCATACTTTCCTTCCTTCCTCCCTTCCTTCTTTCCTTCTTCCATCATTTTTTTCATCCTTTTTACTATTTCAGATCTTCATCTCATCCTTTCTTATTTCGCATAAAAAACATACACGTAGGTGGTCTCTCCTCCTCCTCCTCCTCCTCCTCCTCCTCCTCCTCCTCCTCCAGCCCTACTTAGCAAATTAGCCTCCATACGAGTAGAAGCCACGCGGGAAATCGTGATGGATGGAGGGAGATGGAATGATGGACTGTAGCGAGAAATTGATGAATGAAAACTAGGAGGAGGAGGAGGAGGAGGAGGAGGAGGAGGAGAAAATAACAAAGAGATATTGCACCTTCTCCCCTCTTCTTTCACCTCCTCCTCCTCCTCCTCCTCCTCCTCACTTTTTGTAGCAGATTACACATTTAAAGGTGGAAAGAGAGAGAGAGAGAGAGAGATTATGTCTTCATTCTCTCTCTCTCTCTCTCTCTCTCTCTCTCTCTCTCTCTCTCTCTCTCTCTCTCTCTCTCTCTCTCTCTCTCTCTCTCACTTCGTGTTTCCTCAGCTGCTTTTATTATTTGTTTCATTTTCTTTCTCATTATCCTTTGTTTCTCTTTCCTCTTGTGTTCATTCACCTTTTCTTTCCACTTCGTTCATTCCGACATGGAGAAGGTCAGGGAAACGAAGGTCATGCCGGGTCACACACACACACACACACACACACACACACACACACACACACACACACACACACACACAACGACCATCATTTGTCCAAGCTCGGTGAAGCGTGTACCTAGAGAAGAGTGCTATATATCCCTCCTCCTTCTCCTCCTCCTCCTCCTCCTCCTCCTCCTCCTCCTGCTCTTCCCCCTCCTCCTCCTCCTCCTCCTCCTTCTCCTCCTCCTCCTTGGCTAAGTATGGAGTTCCTTGCCGAATGATTTTAGCAATGTAAACACACACACACACACACACACACACACACACACACACACACACACACACACACACACAATTCGAGGTACCTAGATTGTCCTAATCGTATTCTTTTTATGGATAAGAAAACACATTGAATAGTTTCCACGTTTTTCTTTTTTTTAAATCTAAGGAAAATACTTCAGATATTGTGAGACACGTTTGGTAAATTTCCTTTTCAGTACTTCGATTTAATCCTCGTGTTGTGATAAACTGGGAATATTAAGTTAAGGAATTATGGTGGTAACACTACAATAAACTTTCCTTTCACTGTACGTAGCCCTTGTTATCATTACTGAAGACCATCCTTAAACCTCCTTACGTTTTCTGTTGCTCAGTAGCCGAACCAAAGCACATTTATGAACCATATGTAATATCTAGACGCGACTGTGTGTGTGTGTGTGTGTGTGTGTGTGTGTGTGTGTGTGTGTGTTACAAGTACAGCGACACAGAAGGATAGCAAGCGAGCACTCCTTGTTTGCCTCTTAGGTTCCTTCCATATAAGCTTAGCACACAAGGGCAGTACAGTGCATAGGTAAGCTGTGGATCGGTGCAGGCTGAGGCCGAGACGCGAGAACAGGTGAGGGTCGCTGGGACATGAGACAAATGGCAGATTCAGATGCGAGGAAGCAGTGATTGGTCAGGCGGCAGGGGAGGGGAGTGGTGGGTCACAGGTGGCGGCGGCAGGTCATCTTCTGTGTGTGTGTGTGTGTGTGTGTGTGTACCTAATAGTGTCTAAGTCTGAGCTATACTTCTATGGTCCTGTTTCCATATGTATCTACTCTTTTCTTCACCTGAGTGTGTGTGTGTGTGTGTGTGTGTGTGTGTGTGTGTGTGTGTGTGTGTGTGTGTGTGTGTGTGTGTGTGTGTGTGTGTGTGTGTGTGTGTGTGTGTGTGTGTGTGTGTGTGTGTGTGTGTGTGTGTGTGTGTGTGTGTGTGTGTGTGTGTATATACCTGCCATGTATGTAGGCCAGCTGGCTAGCCTTGCCTGCCTCACTAAAACGAGTCTAACCGGTATCATCATTGCCTCCTTTGCTGAAGCTGAACTTTTTTCTCCCCTCTTCCAGAATCAGGTGGAGAGGAAAAAAATAGACCACATGATACTTCAAAGGGAAACTGCTCTCGCTTCGCCAACAGGACCCGGAACCTGGAGGAATTTTCCTATACCGTTTGTTTTCCCTTTTTTTTTTTTCATGCATTTTCAGCTAGTAGTAAAAGTAGTAGTAGTAGTAGAAATAGTAGCAGTAGTAGTAGTAGTAGTAGTAGTAGTAGTAGTAGTAGTAGTAGTAGTAGTAGTAGTAGTAGTAGTAGTAGCAGTGTCTAGAACAACACTGAACACACACACACACACACACACACGCAGTTACAAGTCAGTCACCTTTCCCATCATCAGCTAAAGCTTCTCCCGTTCTCTCGCCCTCTAAAAGACTCGAGCAAACTCATTCTTACGAGACCACGAGCACCACTCCCTTCACCACTCAGATAACCTCACGTCCATCACCGACACCACCACCACCACCATCACCACCACCGTCAGTCTTTCCAGCCACGAAAATGATAAGGATAAAAAACGTAACATTAGCGTCCACTTTCATTACTCACACCTTAAAAGACGGAAAGAATTAGCATGCAAACCACCTCGATTTACTTAAGATTGCCCGACGCCTGCTAACCTACTAACTCCTGTGAAATTTATATGTGCAGCATTTTTACACGCTCATACTTAACTTTTTACACTTTTTTTGTCTGTTTATCCGTAAAATATATAGTGTTTTAGCATGCAAAGTCGACGCCCCGAAAAATTAAAGCTGAAAAGAAACTATTATTAGACGCCCGTGTATTGTGAGAAATAAAGATATCTGGGTTTGCGCTTCAGTTTTTCTCGTGTTTCTTTATTTTCTGTGCATAAATGACATTAGTGAACAGATAACAATACTTGAAAAGAATGCGTAAACTAACCAACGCAACAGAAAGTTTTAAAAATTATTCAGCTACTTATATATTTTCTTAAACTTTTATTAAAGCTCTTGGTATTTTAACAGCTTCTTAGTATATAACAAGACATAGCAGATTAATAAACTAACACACTCAATTTACACACAAGTTAGTTAACAGATAAGACAAAAAAAAAAAAAAGTCAACCTTGAAAACTTAAACATTGTTGTAGCAAATTTACAAGATTAATAGACTTTGCCCACTCACACTGACTTCATTTACTCAGAAGCGTGACGCACTAGAAAAAAAAAAAAAATCTAGAAAACTATGCAGGGTATATTTACTTGTATCTTACGCGCGCACTTGTGCATTTCCTTCATCTCCTTCGTGCGTAACTAACAAACTAACGGATGCATAGACTGCCAGACTGCCTTCACAAGAAAAAGAACCATGAAACCTCTATAAACATAATTTTCGCTGTTTTCATTTACTCAATAACGAAACACGAAAAAAAAAAAACATAAACATGATTTTCACTGCCTTCAATTACTTAATAACAACACAGTAGAAATAAAAAGTAACTATGAAAACTCAAACTAGAAAAAAATAAAAAAAGAACCAAGAAAACTCTATAAACATGATTCTCGCTTGTATCTTACGCGTCCCTTCCTCCCTCCCTCCCGCGTCTCTTCGCTGGCCGGGTGATGGTGGTGTGTCTGGTGCTGGCGGCTCGTTGGCCCGTCTGATGGAGCCGCGATGCCTAGATCACTTCTCTGCATAATGGAGGAGGAACTGCCGGCCAAACACCGCGATAAAGACATAATTCAGATGATGAAACGCAGCAAGAGGCAGGGAAGAGGAGATGATGATGATGTGGAGGAGGAGGAGGTAGAGGAGGAGGTGGAAGAGGGAAAAGAGAGAAATAAGAAGGAAGAGAGTGAACTGGAGGTGAGAAAGATGCGGGAAAAAAAGAAAGAAACGGGAATGAGAAAAGAGAAGGGAAAATAGAGAAGGGAGAAGGGAGAGAGAGTAAATCAGAGGTAAAAAAAAGTTCAGGAAAAGAAAAAAAGATATATTGGAAAGAAAAAAAGAAAAAAGAAAGTATAGAAGAGATGAAGAAAGTGGAGAAGGAAAAGGGGAAGAAAACAGAAGTTTAGGTAAGAGTTAGACGATGACAAAGAAGAAGAAAGGAAGCGGAAGAGGAAAAACAGGATAAAAAAAAAAGTAGGAAGCAAAGAAAGAAAGAGGAGGAAGAGGGAAAACTAAGAACTGAAAATGACGATAATAACGAGGGGGAGAAGGAGAAGGAGGAGAATGAGGACGAGGAGGAAGGAGTAAGAAAGGACGAGAGATAAGGAGGGGAGGGAGGAGAAGGGAGGGGTGAGGAAAGAGAGATAAGATATGGAGGAGGAAGATGAAGGGAGGGAACAAAAGGAGGAAGAGGAGAAGAGAAGAAGATTGAAGGGTATGGGAGGTAATTCCTCATATTTATATTCCTGGAAAGAGCAATAATTGAGTGAGAGAGAGAGAGAGAGAGAGAGAGAGAGAGAGAGAGAGAGAGAGAGAGAGAGAGAGAGAGAGAGACAGGATGCTTTATAGGGTTATCTTCCTCTCTCTCTCTCTCTCTCTCTCTCTCTCTCTCTCTCTCTCTCTCTCTCTCTCTCTCTCTCTCTCTCTCTCTCAACTGCCCATTTGCATCACACCTGTGCAATTAACACCAGGTGGTGAGAGTGAGTAGAGGTAGAAAGGACTCTCTCTCTCTCTCTCTCTCTCTCTCTCTCTCTCTCTCTCTCTCTCTCTCTCTCTCTCTCTCTCTCTCTCTCTCTCTCTCTCTTTGTGTGTGTGTGTGTGTTTTACGAAATAATTCCTTCATATTATTACTTTTGGTCATTTAATTTTCTGAATCCGTTATTTTTGTCTTATTTTTTTCCCCTCCTTCTCTCCTTCCTCCCTTCCTCCTCCTCCTCCTCCTCCTCCTCCTCCTCAAGGCTGGAAGGGCATTGGGTTGTTTGCAAATAAAGTGTTAATCTTGTATTTACGAGACCAAAAAGTTGCTCTCCACGCCTCCGTAGCTGATACGTGTGTGTGTGTGTGTGTGTGTGTGTGTGTGTGTGCAAGCCGAGCGCCATTATTATGTAAGAGAGAGAGAGGAGTAACACACACACACACACACACACACACACACACACACACACACACACACGCATGGACCTGACATTGTATTTAACACCTCAATGGCGACTTACCTGGCGAAAATTTGCACTTTTACTGTGGAGATTAAAGATAACAGGAGAGAGAGAGAGAGAGAGAGAGAGAGAGAGAGAGAGAGAGAGAGAGAGAGAGAGAGAGAGAGAGAGATTTAAAAATCATAATATCCACAATTCCTCACAAAGTCTGATCAAACACACTTTTGCCTTCCTCGCTCCTTACAGTCCTCCCTCGCTCCCTCCCTCCCTCCCTCCCTCAGCCAGCCTTGCTCCGTGAAGAGAGGAACCTTTTCAACGGAATACTAAAGGAAACTTGACACCGTGACGCGCCCACAAGCCCTCCACCAGGTCCCCGCCGCTGCAGACACTTGTAACTGGTGCACCTGTTACGTTTCGCCTCCTTCCCTGTGTCTCATTGGCCTTCTTCCCTTCGTCTTTGATCACGAGGCACGAGGCGGGGACGCGGCACCAGCGCAGACTAGCAGGTGACGATACTTACTCGATCTAGTGTTCTTTTGGGCTCGTTTAGTGCCTCCTGACGATGCAAAGCAAACAGAAGATGCTGTAAAGGCGGCTGAAGGCTGTACGGTGTGTGTGTGTGTGTGTGTGTGTGTGTGTGTGTGTGTGTGTGTGCAAGACCCGCGCCGCCTAATACAGGAAGATAAGGAACAGGTAAACACGAGGCGGCCAGCACGGGAACACCATATGGAGGGCAGCGTCCCGTCGCCTGGAAAAAGAAATCTCACTGTTCAATGTTTATCATGGCCATTATCGCATTCTCCCTCCCCTTACCAGTTTACAGCCTCCTGAATACCCGCCTCATTTCTTCCCTTCTCCAAGGACAGCACGAAAAGTCATCACGAACAACAATAATGACCTGGGTGGGGGTGGGGGAGGTATTAATTTTGTAGAGTATTTGACGCCCTGGCCGAGCCTGTCCTGTGGGAATCGTCATCAGTTGACATGTGACCAAACTCACCAAAGTTATTTATATTCCAAACTGACTACATTGGCCACAAGCACTAAGTAGATCAAATAACTATGATAATGATAACAATCATGAGATATTTAAAATGAGAGAAGTTTCTGCCATTGAATAACGTTATGGAAAGGATAGACATATATACTTTATATATTACATGATTTCCTGCACTTTGGGTGTCGGCCGTGGGAGATTGCCCCATTCGCTCTCTTTCTTCGTACGCCCCTGATAATGCCGTTACTCAGGATACGAGTACATACAGCAAAACGGAGTCTGAACCTGGACTTACTACCAAACCTCCTTCTGTCGCCACTCATGTCGTGCTCTCATCAGGAATGATTACGTACAATTAATTGCTGAACATGTTCTACAGTACCCTTGTACTCGCATGCTTACCTTGCTTCCCATCCTCACGAACCAGACGTTGCATTCTATAATACTCTCAGAGAGAGAGAGAGAGAGAGAGAGAGAGAGAGAGAGAGAGAGCAATAAAAGGATTTCCCTAGCTATGTGGCGAGCGATTAGGAGGATAGCACTAGCAAGACCTTTAACTCAATAGGCGACGGATCGATTAGATGAACTCCATGGACACAGGTGGGCACGGAACCAATAAATAGTCAAGGAAAGGACGAGGGATGGCCATAGCGAGCCGCAAAGAAAGGCACACAGACCCAGGGGGAGACAACCAAAGACAGATTACCTCAGTGTCTCGTGAGTCAGCGGCTTCCAGCGTCTAAGTAAGCCAAGACGAGAGAGAGAGAGAGAGAGAGAGAGAGAGAGAGAGAGAGAGAGAGAGAGAGAGAGAGAGAGAGAGAGAGAGAGAGAGAGAGAGAGAGAGAGAGAGAGAGAGAGAGAGAGAGAGAGAGAGAGAGAGAGAGAGAGAGAGAGAGAGAGAGAGAGAGAGAGAGAGAGAGAGAGAGAGAGAGAGAGAGAAACTATCACGCTTATCTGCAATTCATAGGAAGGTCACCAGCGTATAAAAAGTAAAAATATATATTGTCTAATAAGCTGTGTACAAAATTTTGAACAGCGTAGTCTCGAAATATTTTGGCGTCACACCTCAGCGACTATTAACAAGCTTTAAAAGAACTTGGTAGAGTTTTCAAGAATATTTTCATGATTTTGATAATAGTTTAACAAGAATTCTACACCATCGAAGGGAAAAGCATCATGAGGTTACCGATTAAACAACTGTGTAGCCTTTGAAAGTCGTGATGAAGGAAGAAAGCGTTTAGTTCGAAGACGGCCATTATAATGTCTCGATTTCACTTTAACATTGTGCGAGCAGTTATAACTTCTCTTTACAAGCATAGCAGCATTATTTTGTCAATGTTAGCCTGTGCAAATACTGAGAACACGTGGAATCACTGAATCATTTTAAAGAAAACTTGGGAAATGTTTCGCGTTGAAACTTGTTCAAAACACACCAACCCTGCGTCAGTGAAATGCTTGTATTAGGAATATTGTTTTGCTTGTATGCTGTTAACGTAAATGTTTATGGAATATATTCACTCTTGTTACTTAATCATGCGTTACTTTCACTGATAAAAAAAATAAATAAACTACAGATATCCAGTGGCGGAACATGGGATGGAAAAATGGCGGGCACTCGGAAGAGCACGAATAAAAATGGATGGGACCATAGTATTATGTAATATATATATATATATATATATATATATATATATATATATATATATATATATATATATATATATATATATATATATATATATATATATATATATATTTTTTTTTTTTTTTTTTTTTTTTTTTTTTTTTTTTTTCTTTCTTTCTTTTTTATGTAGGAAGGACACTGGCCGAGGGCAACAAAAGTCCAATAAAAAAATATGCCCACTGAAATGCCAGTCCCATAAAAGGGTCAAAGCAGTGGTCAAAAATTGATGAATAAGTGTCTTGAAACCTCCCTCTTGAAGGAATTCAAGTCATAGGAAGGTGGAAATACAGAAGCAGGCAGACAGTTCCAGAGTTTACCAGAGAAAGGGATGAATGATTGAGAATACTGGTTAACTCTTGCGTTAGAGAGGTGGACAGAATAGGGGTGAGAGAAAGAAGAAAGTCTTGTGCAGCGAGGCGGCAGGAGGAGGGGAGGCATGCAGTTAGCAAGATCAGAAGAGCAGTTAGCATGAAAATAGCGGTAGAAGACAGCTAGATATGCAACATTGCAGCGGTGAGAGAGAGAGGCTGAAGACAGTCGGTTAGAGGAGAGGAGTTGATGAGACGAAAAGCTTTTGATTCCACCCTGTCTAGAAGAGCAGTATGAGTGGAACCCCCACAGACATGTGAAGCATACTCCATACATGGACGGATAAGGCCCTTGTACAGAGT
This sequence comes from Scylla paramamosain, assembly GCF_035594125.1. Lineage (NCBI taxonomy): Eukaryota > Metazoa > Arthropoda > Malacostraca > Decapoda > Portunidae > Scylla > Scylla paramamosain. The sequence goes on along the minus strand of NC_087155.1, from coordinate 21,097,771 downwards.
TAGCAGCTAGGGGGTGAGAAGAACTGGCGGAGACATCTCAGAACACCTAACTTCATAGAAGCTGTTTTAGCTAGAGATGAGATGTGAAGTTTCCAGTTCAGATTATAAGTAAAAGACAGACCGAGGATGTTCAGTGTAGAAGAGGGGGACAGTTGAGTGTCATTGAAGAAGAGGGGATAGTTGCCTGGAAGGAATTGAGTTTTTGAGGCATTGAACAATACCAAGGTTGCTCTGCCCCAATCAGAAATTTTAGAAAGATCAGAAGTCAAGCGTTCTGTGGCTTCCTTGCGTGAAATGTTTACCTCCTGAAGGGTTGGACGTCTATGAAAATACGTGGAAAAGTGCAGGGTGGTATCATCAGCGTAGGAGTGGATAGGACAAGAACTTTGGTTTAGAAGATCATTAATGAATAATAAGAAGAGAGTGGGTGACAGGACAGAACCCTGAGGAACACCACTGTTAATAGATTTAGGAGAAGAACAGTGACCGTCTACCACAGTAGCAATAGAACGGTCAGAAAGGAAACTTGAGATGAAGTAACAGAGAGGAGAGAACCCGTATATATGTGTGTGTATATATATATATATATATATATATATATATATATATATATATATATATATATATATATATATATATATATATATATATATATATATATATATATATGGGTCAGATGGGTCAGTGGGTCGGACGGGATATCTACTGGGTTTTATATATATATATATATATATATATATATATATATATATATATATATATATATATATATATATATATATATATATATATATATATATATATATATATATATATATATATATATATATATATATATATATATATATATATATATATATATATATATATATATATATATATATATATATATATATATATATATATATATATATATATATATATATATATATATATATATATATATATATATATATATATATATATATATATATATATATATATATATATATATATATATATATATATATATATATATATATATATATATATATATATATATATATATATAAAACCCAGTAGATATCCCGTCCGACCCACTGACCCATCTGACCCATATATATATATATATATATATATATATATATATATATATATATATATATATATATATATATATATATATATATATATATATATATATATATATATATATATATATATATATATATATATATATATATATATATATATATATATATATATATATATATATATATATATATATATATATATAGACGGGATATCTATATATATATATATATATATATATATATATATATATATATATATATATATATATATATATATATATATATATAACCCAGTAGATATCCCGTCTGACCCATATATATATATATATATATATATATATATATATATATATATATATATATATATATATATATATATATATATAACCCAGTAGATATCCCGTCTGACCCACAAATATATATATATATATATATATATATATATATATATATATATATATATATATATATATATATATATATATATATATATATATATATAACCCAGTAGATATCCCGTCTGACCCACAAATATATATATATATATATATATATATATATATATATATATATATATATATATATATATATATATATATATATATATATATATATATATATATCCCAGTAGATATCCCGTCAGACCCACAAGCTTTGTCTGGCCTCAGAACCTTGACTTGTTTCAGGACTTCATCGGGGGAGAGAGGATTGTCTAATACTGAAATACTGACATGTGTGCCAACATCATAATCGTGATGGGCCTGCGCTGGATTAAGTAATCTTTCAAAGCGAATTTTGAAATCTTCATCAATAGGTGACCTCTCATTATTGTGATCTGACACATTCAGATTACCTTTCTAATCCACAGCTTGTCATACTCTTCTGTCTTCTTTATCTTAGAGCAACTTCTCCCATTTACCCAAGTTATCCCTCTCGTTTTCTATAACTTCACCTGCTAATCTTTCAACTAATAGCACACCTATATATTTCATGGAATAGCCTGTCAGCAAATTCATTCACGTTACTCTTATCTCGAACATCAATATCAACATGGGCAACAATACTCTCAAAATGCTGTTTATCAGTGTCGGTAAAAACGCACAGGTTTGTTGGTTAAGCTACGTTTGGCACGTGGCCAAGTAGGGCCAATGTCCATATAATACTCAGGCCGACTTACACACATACGAAATTTCGTTCGCCTTCTCGTATCATGGGCACATCACACGGAGGGACAGGCTCGGGGTGACTGTCTAACAGGGGAAGCGCACTGACCCCGCAGTCAGTTTTGCGAGAATCGCCCCTGCCACATCAGCAATAGTGCATGTTTGCAGTGTCAGAGGATGTCGGGCACTGGATCGCAGCAAACGAAATGCATCTTTCCACAGCTTTTACTACAAATGCAGCTACGCAGAAATTATGGATTCAGTTTTGTAAGCGCAAACATGCTATAAATGCCACTGCAGCAAGAGTGTTCATTTTGCACTTCTCAGTAGCCGACTATAAACGGAACCTAAAGTATGCCTTTTTTTTTTACCAATATATTTTGTGTTGTTGCTGAATATGTAAAGAGTCATTCATTAGCCATTCACGGGTTGCAAACTCAGTTGTGAAAACTGTGACATCTGACTGTGACTGACCTGTCATATGCTAATCTCGTTACAGGGACTGTTCTCAAGACAACGACAGAGAAAGGCGACTATTTTTCATTCACATGTTAATATTATTGCACCACGGAAGTCAAAATTCCGTGTGTATTAGGTATATTCATTCCTCTGTCGAAATATGTTCTGCGTCCCTCGAATACTATGAGCATGTACAAATAATTGTTGTACTAGGCCTGTGGCTCTATGATCGTAATTAAATGATAAAACAAAATTATCTCCTCTCCTTAACTTGTGCTGGCTATCATGCAGAGCCTAACACACACACACACACACACACACACATACACACACACACATACACACACACACCTTAATTGTGACTCAAGGATTTTTAGTTCGCTTTGCTGTGATTGACTGCTCCTCATATTTGGTATTATTATAAATTTATTTAGGGTAAATCTATGTTTCCTTCCAACTAAAAGTGTAGGAGACCTTATCTTACTGATATGCGTTACCTTAATCACTATGTGTTATCAGATCATTAAGAAACACATTTTATTAAAATTTTCGGAGCGGACAGCAGCATCGTCGCATTGAACTATTAGTTAATAGTGAACATTTCTCATTGAAATATTACCTGGAAGAACGTAAATCATTCCTTTCTCTACACTACCAACAGAAACATGGAATTAGCAGTATTTACTTCAAAAAGTGAAAGTTAAGGATGACATGCCCATATCGTGCGGAACAGTGAGAGTTGTAGGTACGCTGAAGGTTTCAAATATGATGCGTTATGTATATTCATAATGACAAATGATGATTGTACTTGCTCTGATTACGATATCAGCAGCAGAAACCCTGTCATACACGAGTTTGAGCAAAAATAACATAGGAGTGTAGAGCATAAGGTACACTACATCCGCTCAGACAGACATTAATGTACAAGACACCTTGTGACCTTTTCAGTTTTATATAGTTTCGTAGGTCCAGTGCTTTCCGTCGTCCTCCTCAGCCTGTAGGAGAGACCAAACACAACACGGAAGCAACATGCCTCCTAACACCTGCATATATCTTCAGTAATAACAGATGACGTGTCTCCAACACTTGCCAACACAGAGTTAAACAATAAAGACTTCACATCCTATACGAAAACCAGCCCACAAACACAGTATTTTTCATTACTACACTTATATACCACAAACTAATATCCCCTTATTAGAAGAAAAGAAGATATTGATAAGAAAAGAAGACAAAACCTCCACTTCACAACCCGGAATTATTTGCCCACAACTGTCAACATGTCCGGTCTGCTGGCAAGTATTCTCTCTCTATTTTCCTGTATATTTACTCACACACTTACTTATTAGGTCCAGGATTGTTAATTGGGAGCATGAGTGAGTGCGTGTGTCTTAATATTGGTGTTAAGGTGACGGGAAGACGTGGTGGTGGTGCAGAAGGTATGGTGTTGACGTGGTGTAGAGGATCTGATGTGGTCTAGGTTGTGTAGTGATGTAGGAGAAAGATATGGTGTTGTGTTGGTGTAGAGGAAGGCTATGTGTTGTGGTGGTGCAGGGGAAGGTTTGGTGTAGATGACGAGTAAGAAAGGATGTCCATCAGATCTCTTAACTTCCTGGGAAAGAGGTAATGAATAATGAAGATAATGTATAATAAAACTGCAGCATTATTGAAAATTGTGATGGTATTGGTGTATGTAACAGTGGAATCTAGAATATTGCCAGAAAGGCATAGTTTTTGTTTGCCAAAATGAGACAGGTATAATTCTGTAATAATAACCATATATATGAGCCTACAACCTATAGTCTTTACCAGATGCTAGTGTCAAGTCATTAGTGGAATTACATAGGTATGTATATTTTATACAGGGAACCCAGCCTCTGGGGAGGCAAGCCAGCCCAACTCAGTGCCAGTCACAAGCCCGGATAAATGGGGAGTGTTGCTGACAGATCTAGCCAACCGAGCGTCAAAAACAAGACCAAACATAAATAATGAATCTCGAGTTATTTGTGGACAATAGTATGTTTTATACAGGGACTGCCACATGTAGGCTGGGTGGCTTCTTGCAGCTTCCCTTATTTTCTTATGTACATTCATCCATGGGGTTAGATAAAGGGACTGCCATGTGTAGATCTGACAGACAGCTTGTTGCAGCTTCCCTTATTTTCTTATCTACATCCATCCATGAGTTAGATAAAAGAGACTGCCGCATGTAGATCTGACAGCTTCATGCAGCTTCCCTTATTTTCTTATGTACGTCCATCCATGGGCCAAATAAAGGAACTGCAATGTGTAGATCTGACAGCTTGTTGCAGCTTCCATTATATTCTTATGATGCTTCCAGGAGCCCACCCTGTACATCATCAAGGGTATTGCCATCCTGGACAATGATGGCAACAGACTGCTGGCCAAGTATTACGACCCTTCCATCTTCTCCGGAGTGAAGGAGGAACGCAAGTTTGAAAAGAACCTTTTCCAGAAAACTCATCGCGCCAATGCTGAAGTGATCATGCTGGACAGACTCACTTGCGTCTATCGCTCCAATGTGGATCTCTTCTTTTATGTGATGGGCATGTCATATGAGAATGAGGTGTGTGTGTAGGATAATTTTTTTACTTTTCTCTCTTCTGATCTGAGTTGTGTGCTTGAGTACCATAAGTGGCCACCAGTAGTGCAGACATGCCTTTAGAGTGTGAATGACATGTTTATGAATTTGTGGTGCTTTGTCTGGGCCATCCCATGTAGATAGGTGTCTTGACACCGCCCCCTCAACTTTTTCTTCTTTAACTTCTGCAACATTCGCGGTCTAAGATCTAATTTTCAATCCATAGAACACCATCTCTCCTCTTCTAAACCTCATCTTCTTTTCCTCACTGAAACTCAGGTGTCTGAGGCAACTGACAGTAGCCCCTTTTTTGTTCCCTTCTACATTCTCTATCCTCATTTTCAATCCAAAGCTGGATGTTGTGTTTATGTGTGCAATGACTTAACCTGCTCTCGTGCCCACGCTCTTGAATCTTCCGAGATTTCCACCTTCTGGCTACAACTACAGAGTCACTCAAACTAAATTTATCTGTGCTGTATACCTCTCACCTAACTCCTCTAACTATAAGAAATTCTTTGACTACTTAACTTCCAAGGTGGAGCATATTCTGACTCTCTTCCATTTTGCAGAGATCTCCATTCTTGGAGACTTCAGTGTTTACCACCAGCTTTGGCTTTCCTCTCCCTTCACTGACCATCCTGGTGAACTAGCCTTCAACTTTGCTATCCTTCACAACGTAGAGCAATTGGTGCAACACCTTACTCGTATTCCTGACCATCTTGGAGATACACCAAACATTCTTGACCTTTTCCTGACCTCTAATCCTTCTGCTTATGCTGTCACCCTTTCTTCTCCGTTGGGCTTCTCTGATCACAATCTCATATCTGTATCTTGTCCTATCGCTCCAATCCCTCCTCAGGATCCCCCTAAGCGAAGGTGCCTGTGGCGTTTTGCCTCTGCTAGTTGACCTGAGAAGCTATTTTGTTGATTTTTCTTTGAATGACTGCTGCTTCCATGTAAGAGACCCATCTTCGTGTGCCGAGCGCATAACAGAGGTGATAGTGTCTGGCATGGAGGCATATATTCCTCACTCTTTTTCTCGATCTAAACCTTCCAAACCTTGGTTTAACACAGCTTGTTCTTAAGCTATACATGATAGAGAGGTGGCACACAAAAGGTACTTAAGCCTTCCATCACCAGAATCTCATGCACTTTATATTTCTGCCTGGAACCATGCCAAGTCTGTTCTCCAACTAGCGAAAAACTCCTTCATTAACAGAAAGTGTCAAAATCTTTCAAGATCTAACTCTCCTCATGACTTCTGGCATCTAGCCAAAAACATCTCCAATAACTTTGCTTCTTCTTCTTCTTTCCCTCCTTTATTTCAACCAGATTGCACCTTTGCTATCACATCTATTTCTAAAGCTGAACTTTTTGCTCAAACCTTTGCTAAAAACTCTACCTTAGATGATTCTGGGCTTGTTTCTCCCTCTCCTCCACCCTCTGACTAGTTCATGCTACTTATTAAAATTCTTTGCAATGATGTTTTCCATGCCCTTGCTGGCCTAAACCCTCAGAAGGCTTATGGACCTGATGGGGTCTCTTCTATTGTTCCCCAAAACTATGCTTCCGTGCTTGCACCTTGCCTAGTCAAACTCTTTCAGCTCTGTTTGTCAACATCTACCTTTCCTTCTTGCTGGAAGTTTGCCTACATTCAGCCTCTTCCTAAAAAGGGTGACTGTTCTAATCCCTCAAACTACCGTCCTGTTGCTTTAATTTCCTGCCTATGTAAAGTTTTTTTAATCTATCCTCAACAGGAAGATTCTTAAACATTTATCACTTCACAACCTCCTATCTGATCGCCAGTATGGGTTCCATCAAGGCTGCTCTACTGGTGATCTGGCTTTCCTTACTGAGTCTTGGTCATCCTCTTTTAGAGATTTTGTTGAAACTTATCCTATTGCCTTGAATATATCAAAAGCTTTTGATAAAGTCTAGCACAAAGCTTTGATTTCCAAACTACCCTCCTACTGCTTCTATCCTTCTCTCTGTAACTTCATCTCAAGTTTCCTTTCTGACCATTCTATTGCTGCTGTGGTAGACAGTCACTGTTGTTCTCCTAAATCTATTAACAGTGGTGTTCCTCAGGGTTCTGTCCTGTCACCCACTCTCTTCGTATTATTCATCAATGACCTTCTAAACCAAACTTCTTGTCCTATCCACTCCTACACTGATGATACCACCCTGCACTTTTCCACATCTTTTCATAGACGTCCAACCGTTCAGGAAGTAAACATTTCACGCAGGGAAGCCACAGAACGTCTGACTTTTGATTTTTCTAAAATTTCTGATTGGGGCAGAGCAAGCTTGGTATAGTTCAATGCCTCAAAACTCAATTCCTCCATCTATCAACTCGATACGACCTTCCAGACAACTATCCCTTTTCTTCAATGACACTCAACTGTCTCCCTTTTCTACACTGAACATCTTCAGTCTGTCCTTTACTTATAATCTGAACTGGAGACTTCACATCTCATCTCTAGCTAAAACAGCTTCTATGAAGTTAGGCATTCTGAGACGTCTCCGCCAGTTTTTCTCACCGCCCCCAGCTGCTAACTCTGTACAATGGCCTTATCCGTCCATCTATGGAGTATGCTTCACATGTTTGGGGGGTTTCCACTCATACTGCTCTTCTAGGTAGGATGGAATCAAAAGCTTTTTGTCTCATCAATTCCTCTCTTCTAATTGACTGTCTTCAGCCTCTCTCATCACTGCAATGTTGCATCTCTAGCTATCTTCTACTGCTTTTTTCATGCTAACTGCTCTTCTGATCTTGCTAACTGCATGCCCTCCCTTCTCCTGTGGCCTCGCTGCACAAGACTTTCTTCTTTCTCTCACTCCTATTCTGTCCACCTCTAATGCAAGAGTTAACCAGTATTCTCAATCATTCATCCCCATCTCTGGTAAACTCTGGAGCTCTATGCCTGCTTCTGTATTTCCACCTTCCTATGACTTGAATTCCTTTAAGAGGGAGGTTTCAAGACACTTATCCTTCAATTTTTTACTACTGCTCTGGAGCCTTTTCTGGGACTGGCATCTCAATGGGCTTTTTTTTTTTTTTATTGGATTTTTGTTACCCTTGGCCAGTTTCCCTCCTACATAAAAAAAAAAAATTCTTATCATTATTCTTATCATTATCCTTACATCTGATCCTGGTTTCTTCAAGATAAGATTATTCTTATCATTATCCCTACAGCTGATCTTGGTGTCTGTACTCAGCTGTCTGTACGATGCCGTCTCCGCAATCCTCCGCAAGAATGTGGAGAAACGTGCACTGCTTGACAACCTTGACCTTATAATGCTGGCCATGGATGAGATCTGTGATGGAGGGTGAGTGAGTGACAGCTTCTCATACGGTACTGAAGTTAGTAAACTTCAGTACCAGTAAAGTTAGGAGAATTGTTTATTCAATATTTACTTAATCATCTAGTTACAGGCTCCCAAACAGCCCTGAAGATAGTTAGGTGCAGTTAAGTTAGATTAGGAGTATTATTTATTTAGTGTTGTACTTGATCATCTTTGTAATTTTTCCAAAGCAGAGCTTCAGTAAATAAATCCAGTGATAATAATGGATTGAATAACAAATTAATACCATATCCCCTTATTCATTTTACAATTCTCCATACCTAATCCTTCCCTTGTCATTCATTATTCATTTACTACAGTGTTGCATTAATCTCATATCCTATTACTAATTTTTATCCCTTTTTCTCCCCTCACCTCCTTTGTGTGTGTGCGTGTGTGCATACAGCATCCCCCTGGAGACTGATCCTCAAGTAGTAAGTCAGCGAGTCGCCCTCAGGATGGAGGAGTCGCCCTTCAATGACCAAACTGTAACCCAGGTAAGGAAGAGAAGCAGATGGTTGTGTGGTGTGTTTGTTGTCACTTGTGATTAAATTTTAGTTTTGGATTCTGTAATGTTGAGTGTGAGTGAACTACTTTTGCATTTTTTTACATTCTGTTTAAGATTTTTATTAGATGATGTTTTTTATCAAAAGATTTAATATTCTTTCTAAGTTTTGATGTTCCTTGCCTTATCTGCTTTGTAGTACTGTACTTTGCTGGCAAGTTGTCCTGATCTTAAGCTTCAGTTGCTGGGATAATAATGATGATGATAATCCAAATGTTTCCAGATTTAATGTTGCTGTGAGGAAAACATTTTGTCTTTTAATATCCCTTCTATAAATGTGTGTATGATGGAGAGAAAGAGAGAGAGAGAGAGAGAGAGAGAGAGAGAGAGAGAGAGAGAGAGAGAGAGAGAGAGAGAGAGAGAGAGAGAGAATTAATAGTGGGGATTTGTTGTCATCAGCAAGTGAGACAGAAGCTGGAAACTACAACAGGAGTGGTGAGTTGTGAGATTTGGTGATGGGTGTGTGATGGGATCCTCTCTCTCTCTCTCTCTCTCTCTCTCTCTCTCTCTCTCTCTCTCTCTCTCTCTCTCTCTCTCTCTCTCTCTCTCTCTCTCTCTCTCTCTCTCTCTCTCTCTCTCTCTCTCTCTCTCTCTCTCTCTCTCTCTCTCTCTCTCTCTCTCTCTCTCTCTCTCTCTCTCTCTCTCTCTCTCTCTCTCTCTCTCTCTCTCTCTCTCTCTCTCTCTCTCTCTCTCTCTCTCTCTCTCTCTCTCTCTCTCTCTCTCTCTCTCTCTCTCTCTCTCTCTCTCTCTCTCTCTCTCTCTCTCTCTCTCTCTCTCTCTCTCTCTGTGCACTTCATATTAACTTTTATAGGACTAAATAATCCTTATTCCTGCAGCACTGAAGTACACCCTTCTTTTCTATGTGGATGTGTGTTTTGAAGGCTTATCTTTGCACTAATTAAACCTTGTGTGTGTGTGTGTGTGTGTGTGTGTGTGTGTGTGTGTGTGTGTGTGTGTGTGTGTGTGTGTGTGTGTGTGTGTCCATCTGTTATGCACCCACAGTCATTTGCTGGCCTCACAACACAGCCAGTCATTCCCTCACCTAGAGAATGAAGAGCTCATAGTGACTGATCTTAAGATAGGATAGCAGGACAGCAAGGTCACAACCCTTGGCTTACATCCTGTTCTTACTTGCACTAGGTGAACAGAGCTCTGTATTAAGAGGCTCACCCATCTGCCTCACCACTTGCAAGATTTGAACCCAAGCCTTCTCAGTTGTGAGCCAAGCATGTGTGTGTGTGTGTGTGTGTGTGTGTGTGTGTGTGTGTGTGTGTGTGTGTGTGTGTGTGTGTGTGTGTGTCTTTTCATGCTTGCCCTTTACCTATTTATATTTGTATAAATATTAAATTATAGAAATCTAATTGAAAAAGGCAAAGGTATATAATTTATTGAGACAGAGTAGCATTGCATTTTTGTGGTTCATGTTCTTATGTAACATATTCTTCTTCCAGGTGTTGCAGTCAGCCCGGGAACAACTGAAGTGGTCATTGTTAAAGTAAAATAGTCATGTTGTTTCCCTTATCTGCTCCTCCACACATACACACACACACACACACACATCTGCACCTAGTGGACACATTACATCAGGTGCTCAATCAGGAAACTATGTAAATTCATTCAGACATTTTAGGCATATAGATGATTTCTCATGTTTAAAGTTCTCATTTGTTTTGATATTGTGGACGATTTTGTATCAGCACAATTAACACATTCCTGAGGATTTTTCACTATGGAAAAGGTCAGCGTTTGGTATGTGAATATGTACTGAGTGTCATACAAAGGAGGTAGATGGTGTTAGTAAAAGTGATTGCTTTCATCTGATGTTAAAAATTTTCTAAATAGTTAAAAGTTTTCCAAGTAGTTGCATTTCAGTGGTGGTAAGATGATGTCACTGTAGAGAAAAACTAATCTCTGATGGTCAATGAAAGATACATTCAAAGTTTCAATGGTCATAATTTAAAGGCATCGTAAACAAAACTATTTTTTATAATACAAGTAAGATATATTTTGAATCAGTATGCAGAGTATAAGAAACATTCATCTTCATTTTAATATCCAGATCTTGTTATTAAAGTTACAAAGGGGGTTCAGGTGACTGTAGCACATTGCCTCACTTGCAGTCTAAAAGTTTCAAGTTAGACTTGTCTCCTAAAAGTCTCTTGATGTGAGAGGCAGCAGTCTCTTGCAGCCTTAGCCTGACACCTTATGATCATATAATACTACAAATATTAGTAATTGTGTGTGTGTATATATATATATATATATATATATATATATATATATATATATATATATATATATATATATATATATATATATATATATATATATATATATATATATATATATATATATATATATATTTTTTTTTTTTTTTCCTTCTTCCCAACATGAGATGTAATTCAATAATGCCATTTTTCCTTTTAAAGTTCATTCTGAAATTTATTAACAAGACTTTAAAAATTAGTACCAAACTGTTGAGTCTCCAAGGAATAGTTAAATCATTTTTATCGTAAAACACAAGTCAAATTAAAATAATGTAACATGAAAAGCAGTAAAAAGTACTGGCATACTCTACCAAGGCACCACTGCAATCTTAAGTATCATTCTGTGAATATAGAGATATATATAGAGAAAGGAATGAAAAAAAAGATGTTTTGTTAACTGAATAAATTAATTTTTTTTTGTGTGGATTTTCTGTATGTCCCACAAAGAATGGCAGGTGTGAGTGTATTGATGTTAGCCTTAAAACTCCAGTAACTTCCGCTGCAATATGCTAAAAGTAACTGATGCTGAAGTGTTTGAGAATATGATCCCAAGCTTGCAAGTGCCAGCAGTCTCTGTCAATGGTGGACAGAAAGAGAAGGGGAGGTAGGTTAGGAGCCAGGAAGCTAGGGAGGAGCTATCCAAAGGAAAGCTTGTTATATGCAACATTTTGTTCCAACATCTTCAAGCAGACTGAGGCAATGGGTGTCTGGACTTCATAATATATGTGGGTGCTGGCTTGTAACTAGTCAATGTTGAACTGTAGTGGGAGACATGATCTGCTGGAACCATACTATTTTTCAGCCAATGAGGAAGTGGATGATGTCTTCCATTCATAATTAATTTCCTTAAAAAAAAAAAAAAGATCCTTTCCATAAAAAAACAAATTTTTAACTTGTAGTTCAATGAAACTTATATATTTTACATGCATTAAACTCCATGATTCATTGATAATAAAGAATGTTACTCCTTGTAGCATGAAATAAATTCCAAAACTGTCTCTGCAAATTATTGTCATTGAGGTTGACAGGGACATTACACACCTCTGCACACTATCCCTGATTTCTACCCGAGTTTCGGACATTTCAAGTGCCTTCTATCTGATGGGGGTTTTCTCAAGGGACCTGCCTGTGAGTTTTCTTGGGGTTAAAGGCTTACGGGTGCTGTGTCAAGTATCACACTGCTGAGGCCTGAATCCACTGCTAGACTACTGTGGACTGTATCCTTAGTTGTGCCTAAATGTGATTTTGAGGTTCACAGTTATACATATGCTCAATTATCAGAAAAGGCTCTTCTGCTTCTTCATCCTCCTCTTTTGTCACTGTGATGGCTTCATGCCATGCACATATTTCTTACTTAAAAATCAAAATACAGTTCACTTAGCATTACATACAAAGTTCTATCCTGCATTTGTAGATATTGCACATACAACACTGCATGTTAAAGCAAAACCATGTTCACAAACATTAAGCATCTGAGTGTTGCTGATAAACAAAGAAACTTATCCCCTGTACTTTTGTAATGAAAACTTATCTGGCATTTCTGTATCTGCCTGCCAATGGCAAAGCCCAAGGTCAAGACAACCATTGTTTCTTCATTCTTACTCAATTTTGGAGTTACATACTGTCATTCACCTAAAATAATTCAAGACAAGTCACATTCACTGGATAAAATAAATAAATAAATAAAAAATCTGCGAGAGAGAGAGAGAGAGAGAGAGAGATACTTGGTGGCTTGGTAAAGTGAAAACTTCAATCTTTGAGGAATTTAAGAAAAAAACAAAAAAAACAAGCAATACTAGCACACAACCGGTAATGCATAACACCAATATTCATTTCAAAGCATTCACCCTATGATCCCTACTTTCATTGATAGAGTTTAACTCATCCACTTAATCATTAGAAACACAAGATTAATTCCTCTGCTACAGTCTTATATCACCATTTTTTATTTTTTTTTTAATTATTCATTTGTTTATTCATGTATTTGTTTTACACCAGTGCATCATATACATGCTTGGTTCAGTTATAAGATATTACCACCCATATATTTTTTTACCTTAACCTTAACCTTATATATGGAGATTGAATACTTCTTAATCTAACCAATACAAATCTATGATGCATTAGTAAAAAATAAATAAATGAATAAATAGAAAAAAAATAAAATAATAATAAAAACTATGGTAATATTATTCTGATGTACTATTAGCAAAATGATAGAGTTCATAATCACCCTTAAATACTTATGCATGCAGTAGCATCCCAGTGAAGCCTCTTCTCGCTGGTCGAGGTGAGAATGAAACATTTATTTATTTTTTCTATTTTATTTACTTATTTTTTGGAGGGTCATCACACTATCGTGGGTATCAGGTCAAGAGGCGAGAGGTGCTAAGGACATAATAGAAAACGCTAAGTAACGTGTGTCTATATAAGTTCACTGGCAGCAGCAGATGTATATAATTCTCTTTCTCCTGGTGAAGTCTTGATGGCTGCTGTGCCGAGATCAAGCTGGAGCAAGAATGAGAGAAACCTTCCTTTCTCACTCTAGCTCTCGCCACAGCAGCCAGCAAGACCTCCAGAAAAACAACAGAGAATTATATAGACCTCCTACGAAAGAAAATTATATGGACTTCCCGCGAAAGAGAATTATATAAACCTCCTGTCGCTACTGGTAATGAGTACAAAATAATGAATGTACTCGAACCGAAGTCTGACCAGCTGTCAAGTGTCAACACTACACGGGCACGTGAGGCAGAGCGGCAGTAGCAGCAGGCACTCTGAGCATGGACGGGACAGGCCACGGTGAGTCCTATTATCCATTGCTTATCCTTCCAGTCTTTTTTTGTGTTCCCTCATATGCAGAAGGATTAAGGACTATATTGGTAAAACTAATCATGGAGAATGGCTGTCGCGGTCAGGGGCTAAGGGAAGGACTGTCGTAGGGAGAGGGCTGTCATTGTCAGTGTTTTGACAGAGGGCACCCGAAGTCATGCTCTTCAAGTGGCAGGGATAACTTAATGACAATTGCTTAGACAATGATGGGAGGATATCACAAGCAAATGCACCTCTTTGAACAGACGAACCAACAGTGCCCGTGTGTGTTTGCTTGCCTGGAGATGTGGCATCAGCCGAGTGGTCAGAGATGTGTAGATGCTGTTAAGTCAACACATAGTCTCAAACCACAAATCCCTCACATAAAACAAAGTATTTTTGCTCACTGTGTGGTGTAAGACTGTGGCAGCGCAACAGATTGTCATAAAAAAAAAAAATATATATATATATATATATATATATATATATATATATATATATATATATATATATATATATATATATATATATATATATATATATATATATAGTTAAATGTGGAAAAAAATTGCTTCTAGGTTTACATTTTCCAGAATTTTGCATGAAAGCATGAAAGATTGTTGAGCTGTCATGTGGTGGGATGTGCAAACATGAGCCAAAGCAAGACTGACCAAGAGATCCCATATAGTCCAGTTAGCTAAGACTTGCCCTTCCAGCCAGTCAGATCCAGATCCCAATCTCATTGACATCCACTTCCCTTATTTGTAATACATACATCAATTTCTCAGCATTTCATATATTTGATCATTATATTGGTGGCATAGTGCTGGAATGGTCTTGTGAAGATTTTGTAAAGGGGTTACAGGATCTGCCTTGTTTGGAGTTAGATGGCATGTTATGGTTGAGTGAACCAGGAAAAATTAATGTTCTGCCTCAAGGAAAGTAAATGTGGATGGAGTAGAAGCCCACTAGCGTATACTCTCATATAACTCACAGAAAACCATAACCACTTGTCCCAGAGACTTGCTTTAGACTGTTCTCTTACTTACACCTCACTGAATTTTAAAAAACTCAGAAATTAATCTAGGAGGAGTATGTAAGGGAGTCACATCATGCAACAAGGCACAGACACAAGCAAAAGCAGCACTGGCTGTGAGGTACCTTGTAGCTCAGTGTCAGCTAAGGGTTGTTCTTCCAGCCCATCAGATCAAAGTTCAAACTCAGGTTGTGTCTACCTCACTTATGATAAATTGATTTCTCATTGTTTCATATTGGAGAATGTAGTTCTTCATCCAGTCATCCAGAATTTTGTTATTGAGGCCACACTCTTTTCTCCATAGGTAATCCTGAGCGAGGATGGAATGACCCTCCAAAACTTGCATTCTGCCCTACTCGTACTGGAAATGCTTCAGGGCCTGGACGGCACCGCCTCCTCAATAAGCGGGTGCCAATCCCAGTCAACCCTCAGGCCAGCAGTGCACCATCAACAATGCCTCCATCCCTTAAGTAAGTATGTTACTTAAATGGCAAAACCCAAAACCCGACATAAAACATTTGGTGATATAAGCTTGTTTTTTCTTTCAGGGCTGTTTGTATTATGCATGTTGTAACTGATGTCTTTTTTTTTCTTTTCTTTTTTTTCTCTTCCTCTCTCTCTCCAGGTGGTTAAATGTTTTGTCTCTACATGATGTGTCTTAGACTTCTGCAAAGTAGATATACTTAAGGAGGTATTACTCTGACTTTCCTATGGCATGTATGTTACTTTCATGTCTGTCTCTTTGTGGAAAGCTATTATTGTAAAATGTAAAATGGAGTACTGCAATGATACAATGGGCTGATACCATCACCATTGATCACATATTTTTAGAATAAAAAATATAAATAACTAAACTGAATAAATAAAAGTGAAAACAAAACACAAAAAACAACCAAACCAAATCATAATTGGATTGGTCAAGGTGGTGAGAAGTAAAGTTGATTATGAGTTTCTGACATTAACTGGGTTAAAAGAAAAATACAAATAAGCCAAACTCATCAGTGGGAACCTCTAACATTTCCCCTACCAGGCCGAGGAAGTATGACTAATCTTGTTCCTCCCTGCTCTGGATAATGACTAGGAGAGGGGAAGCCCTAGACTACCCTAGCTGAAAGGGGGCAACCTGGGAAGCTTATCTGCTCTCTTGGTGGAGCAAGGATGGTGGTGGATGGTGAGAGAGATGACAGGCAGCACTACTGTGTAGTTTCCCATTGAGAAAGATGGCAAACAGCACTCTAGCAGGCAGGCATCAAAAAGCTGGCCATTTGACTATCCTGTGATGAGATAAGGCTCGTCACACCAAGACTAGCACCTTGCCCCTGTTGGTCATATGTATCATGGACAGCCACTGTCCTGTTTCCTTTCCTGTCACTCACTGTGTCCTGTGGGTTTGGTGAGCACAGGGTGAGGATTCCATGTGGTGTTGAGATGGGGGATAAGCAGTGTGGTCTTGCCTTGGTAGTTGGGGAAACCAGAAAGAGAGCAAGGAACTGCAGAAGTTCACAGTATCATCTCTCTTCCTCCTCTTCTTGTGGTCAGCCTGACATGTCATCATTCTGATTGTCTGTTTCTCCCTCCACGGGTTTTAATATTCCCCTTTTCATCTTCCTTTATCCTTTTTGCTATTCTTCCTATCGTAAACTCTCCTTGCACTGTTTCCATTAACATATCACAGATAACCCATTCATGGATAAACCCTGAATACTGACTCTCACTATAGTGGAACCAGATTAACTTTGTACTCATGGTGTTGGCTGTTCCTGTCCCACATTGCTGTCACATTCACAGTTGACAAGCATATGAACACCTCTCTCTCTTACTCTTACTGTCATCCTTTGCTTTAATTATTCCAAAATTATAAGTTGTTACATACGATTGCATGTTTTTTTTAATGGGTTTTGATTTGATGATGGAGCAACGACGTTATGTATCTTCTGGTACACTTAGCAACACTTACAAGCCTTGTGGTGCTTCCATCCCAATGTAAGTACTTGGAATATGAAGAAAAGTTACTGCTATTAAGTTCTATCTTTCATTATTCATTCCTGCTGCTGTGACCTTGTAAGATTAGCTGTGGAAATGGTGGTGAATAGTAGAAAGCTTATGTGGCTTTTTAAATGAATTTGTGCATTTTGATATACTGTATGTGCTGTATAACAATGAAATGTCACACAATATTTGCTGTCAACACCCAACTCAACATAATCTTTCCTACATTTGTGAATAGGAATACAAACCAAATCCTCTGAATTCACACTATTTAAACCTTAGCAGTAGATGTAAACCTTAGCCCAGCTGGCCACATTCAGGTCAGGTCAGGTCACTGTGGGGTTGAGGTGGCAAGTGCAGAGAGGTGCAGCCAACAAACAACCTGAGCACCAAGTTAATCTGGTTACACTATTGTCTAGTTAAGTCACATGCAATTTTAATATGGAAGTAGCAAGATTTTCAGGATAACTGGTGCAAAGGGTGTTTCAAAACAAAACCTCAAGACACAAATTATGCACAAGAAGAATAAATATCTTTATATATATCAAGGGTAAAGCAGCAAGAAAGATAAAAAAATAGAAATTGTATTCCACATGTCATCTATTGCCAGAGCAAGTGATGGACCTCCAGTAAAGGGCAGCCTTCCCCTGCATCCCCCACCACTCACTCCTTGTCCCCAACCTCCTTCTGCCTACTCCATGCCTAGTGCTGCTCCTACTCCACCCAGTACTGGAGGTGTAGAGGACACTCAAGCAACACGGGAACTGCTGGAGCAAGTGCACACAGGTCTCTCTAACTCTCTCGAGGCTGTCTCGGGTAAACTGAAGGTAAATTTTCACTGGCAAATGAAAAATTGAGTGTGTACCTGTACTTGCATCAAAAACATTTTATATTTTTCATAAAAGAATTCTCACTCAACTAATTTCTTCATAGTGAACTTTTCAGAGTGGCAAGTTGAACAGGTTTTTTTTTTCCTGGCCATTTTGACATATTAAAAAGCTGTTTTTGAAACTTAAGTCAGTCTTCTACATATTTGTATAATGAGTAGAATAATTATAAATGATGTGTATGCATGATGCATAGAATTTGTATATCATGACTTCCAGTAATATATTTATAGAAAAAAAAAAACATGTTAAAGATGATTAAGTAAAAAAAGAGTGTGTGTGTGCATGTGTGTATGTGTGTGTGTTTTACCTACAAGTAACCTCTATGGCAGGAGAGCACCCAGGAGGAGATCAGGAAGAGGATGGAAGTGATGGTGGACATGTGGCAGAAGGATCAGCTCACCCTGGAGGTTCAAAAGCGCATGATGGCACTCATTCAAGGTGCATTTACTATACTGTTTTGACTTTGTATTATACAGGATTTTAGCTAACCTCTTTTTAATCTTGCATTATACAGGATTTTAGCTGACCTCTTCTTAATCTGTTTCTATGCTTACTTTTACGTGACTAGAATTTAGAAGTGTTACACATGACTCATTCTGACTCCTGTGTTAAGGATTGGGACATAGCAGTTGGTCAAAGATGTAACTAATGGAATGTAACTGCACTGGCATTTCTTTTGCAATTCCTTGATATTCCATGTTCACACCACATTTACCTTGATATCATTCATCTTACCAGGAGTTCTGTTAAGGAGACAACCCTACACTAAACCCTGTTATAAAAACAGAGTGAATATTGGATATACTTTTGTGCAGCCCTTGTAGATGAGTAGCAGCAAAAAATGTACCTTTTATTTTCCTTCCAGCTCTCTCGGAACATGATTATGACAAGGCTTGGTCAGTACATCAGTCACTTATTGTTGATTACACCACCACATGTTCTCCTTGGATGGTGGGCATCAAGACTCTTATAGCTGAGTCACGGGGCCATTCTCAAGCCACTCTAGAGCAAGATAAAGACACAGATGAAAGCAAGAAGAAATTGGAAACAGAAGGTGATGCAGTTCCAGCCAGTGATGAAGGAGAGGGTTCTGTTAGTGATGTATCCTCTGTAAAGTGATACTTGAGAAGCAAGCTGGAGGAAATACAATGTAAAGTTGTTGGCCAGGAATTTCCAAACTGCTCATAGAGGAAGCACACAAAGGTCAAGGAACAAGATAGGGAAGTAAGTTTAGTGGCTCTTTGTGTGATGTATTGGTTCATTGCTAGATGTGTGGTGGTGGTGGTTTAGCTTTGTTTGGTTGCATGTCTCCTTTATTTGACAGTATTTATGCACTTGATATTATTTGGGTTTTGTATTACTATTTTTACAAATCTATTATTCAAAAGTTTTTATGTTCGCCAAACTATTAATCAGATGTACCTGAAATTTGCTTTCCAATTCCATCACAATAAAGGCAATTGTTACAAAGAAAGGTATGTGCTCAATAGGACTAAATGTTTACAGTTACAGTTATCAAATCAACCACTATGAAATGGTGTAGAAATAAACACTACATAGATTCTCATGGTTTTCCAAAGTAGGAGAAGAAAGATTTGTACATGGAAATTACTTCTAATAGAAAGACAAATGGGATTATGATCAACTGCCATGTATTTCAAGTGATATCTATAGTTAAACTGCTCATGAATATTGGCATGTTTTCTGCCATAAGTGCAAATAATTAGGATGGATGATTTACAAAATTGAAGATAAAACCAGTCTCATCTCTCAAAACATACAATGCTGACATTCCATATCATGACTATTCACTTTGAAGGGCAAGAGAAGTAGAAAGATGATGACTCACTTG
Source organism: Scylla paramamosain (assembly GCF_035594125.1). NCBI lineage: Eukaryota > Metazoa > Arthropoda > Malacostraca > Decapoda > Portunidae > Scylla > Scylla paramamosain. The sequence goes on along the minus strand of NC_087155.1, from coordinate 21,077,719 downwards.
GAACACTGTTGATTCTGGCATGCTAGCAGATGGTTTCACTGCATATCTTGTCATATCAAGAAATAAGTCAGTACAATACATATGCACTATATATGTTTTATAATCGTACATAGTGATAATTACTGATAAGTTTTCACATGTGTGAGGTTGCAAAATGACAATGATTTTTTTGGGGTATTTCTAATTTTCCCATAAACTGTGTAATTCCCTCCATATTGTGCAATATTACAAATTTATTTTGAAAAGCAAAAAGCAGCCTGTTCCTTCAGAAAGTGGAGGTTGAAATGCTTTGATTTACTCATGATTCACATGTATATTTTGTTTATTATTGCATAGATCCTGTGTGGAGTAGCTAACTCAGATAGCCAGAAATGCTCCTTGTTTGAAACTTGCAATAGTTACCATATTTTATGCCTTATAAGATGCCTGAATGTAACTGTGTATTAAATACACGTGGTTGATAAATAGTGATGATGCTGTTGTAGTATTAGCATGGTATGGGGAGAATACTGCATGAACAGTAGGGTGGCTCATTTCACTGACCAGTCTTTCATATGACTCATTTTCTAATCACTCTGGCATCTTTGTATGAAATAAGCCATGATGTAGATTAATATAGAGAATTAAGTAGTCCTATCTGCTTTAATACCCTCGAGAGGGTAGCCACAGTACTTCAGGAAAGTCTCAAAGAGCACATGTCCTTGTACTGCATCCATGCATATTCATTTCCCTTTCCCACCTTTCACGTCACTTTCAATCATATACCCCTAATAACTAAATCTCTTCTGTTTTACACCTGCATATCTTTCATGTGATATCTTTCACACCTTTTCTCCCCGGGTAACCAAATCATCTCAGGGTCATGCATTTCATCACTCATTTTTCTCTCTTGATAACATAGCATTCATCCCCATTGACATGTTTCACCAATTCAGGTCACACCAAATATTTAGCAATCTTGCCAAATATCATTACACAACTACCTGTCAAACATGTGACTGCACAATCATCCAAGCCTGCAGCTTTTCCAATTTCCCCAAACCATTCTTTTTGTTTCACCACTTTTAAGTGTACCCAGTCACCTTTCCAATATTATGCTCTCAAGATCATTCTTATTACTTTGTTGCTGTTGCCATTTCCTTTGGAAATTGCCTGAGCATCATGTCTTCTTTCTCATCTGGTATGTGCTCTTATATGTCAGGTCTCACATCAGTTTTAGCAATCAAGTATGATTAGGCATTTAATTAAAGAAACTATTTCTAATTAAAGCTTTTGATTTTCAAGACATTAGGATAAGAAAATAAAGATAATAACTTAATAGTTCAATCTTTTGTATTGCCATTGGCTTTATTTTTTATAACTTATGGAAAATATGTACATAATGATGGCATTCATAAACCCTTAATAGAGTCTGCACCTCTTAGATGTTTGTTTTGATACAAGTTTTCCTTGAGGCCTTGTCACTTGAGCACTTTAAATGAATAATGTACTTCCATCAACAAACATTTGACAAGAAGACACTGTCCAGTAAAACTAACATAACCAGTGTGGCCTCAATTGTATGAGTAGCTTCTATTGTTGCTCCAGTGACAAGGCCTCAAGTTTCCATGCATCAGATATTATTTCATTAACATTATATACAACACATTGGTACACTCACATTAATGGGACAGAGTCAATCAGTACTTTTAGTTCTATGCACAGCAGCTATCAGCTCTGTATGCATTGAAATACAGTGAATAATTTCAGACTGGACAGCTCCTGCACACAAATTTTCAGATTCTTTTGAAAATTATGCATGGCACTAAAATAAATTCAGCAACATACATTTTAATAAATATAAATAGTAATACATTTACAATATACAATTAGGTAAAGATAGCTAACCTCCCATTGAATGGGAATCTCAGCTTTCAGTTTTAAAGCAGTAATGAGATTGATATTACAGATATGTTTACAGTAATGGAAACTTTCTAAAAGGAACCAATCTGTTACTTTTTATGATTTGTGAAGTTTATTCTCAATTTACACTTAAAAGCTTTATAACAGTAAATTTGTCTCCATTTCTACAATAAAAAAAAGCTTAAACGTTTTTAAAGATCTGTACATTGACTGTGTGCCTTAATCCACTACACTGGCAACTCAAACTTTACATCAACATTGGCAGCCTTGGCAAGAGTGATGATATTGGAGAGTTTGACAGCCATCTTTGCTGCATCATCAAGGTTGTCACAGGGAAGGATCCTCAGGTTGGACATGGCAATGAGGGCCTTCGCATCATCAACATTAGTTCCCTGTTGGCCAAAAATTTCATTGTTAGTCCTGTTGGACAGTGAATTCACTGCTACTATAACTCAGATAAATGTCAGAAATATTTATTTAGATGCATAATTACTTGGGTGGAGGCTGTGCAGAGCACCTGTGACTAACTTGGGTGTGAAAGACTGTGGTGAGCAACTGTGCTTTGAAACTATAGCGAGTCTCTGACGTGTTAAAGAGAAAGATATCTATATGTTATGATGTAATCCATTGGTAGGACCCTGTGGTTAGTGACTGGTTTGTAAACATACTGTGGATCTTTGGGCTGAGGTGAGGTGGAGAGAGAGAGAGAGAGAGAGAGAGAGAGAGAGAGAGAGAGAGAGAGAGAGAGAGAGAGAGAGAGAGAGAGAGGGGTACATATGTTTTCAGGAGTAAAGGCACCCTCCCATCCTTATTAAACTCTTAACAAACCTGCCATGCTTCCTTACCTGGAGACGCACAACAATAGGTATCTTAAGGCTGAGCTCCTCAGCAGCTGCTATGACACCTTGAGCAATGACATCACACCGCATAATGCCTCCGAAGATGTTCACCAGGATTGCATGTACCTACAAAGCAAGGATAAGATTAGGGATTCATACAGAGCAAGTATAATTTTACAGTGTCATCCCCACACTCACACACACTGGTTGTCTGCAGGAATACTACTGAAATATTCCTGGTATGCAACAAGTGACTATAATAGCCTACCACTCTGCCCTATTTAGTAATCTTAATAGATCTCTTAATTTGATATTAATAAACAGACACCACTAAAGATATTCTTACAGATCATATAACATGCATACAATCTTCAGCTTGCTTTCAGACACCAAGCAGTCTTGTCCACTGTTTTTGCAAGAAGTATCTCCATTTGAAGTATATTTTAACATGAAAAAATAATGCTCTAATACCACAGAGAAAACTGGAGTGAATAGAGGCAAAGTCAAAAGAGTAACAGGCACTCCTTGATATTGTAACAGTTGTCATAGGAGCCAAAACATTTATAGACACCAGTACCATTATTACTATTGCTAGTGCCAGATGGAGGCGATGGCAATTACATAGACATATTGGTTCATGCCCAGACCTTACTTTAGGGTCTGTAGTGATGATCTTGAAGGCTTCCTTGACCTGCTCTGCTGTGGCTCCACCTCCGACATCCAGGAAGTTGGCTGGAGATCCCCCATGCAGCTTGATGATGTCCATGGTGGCCATGGCCAGGCCAGCACCATTCACAAGACATCCAATACTGCCTGAAAATGGTTTTGATCATGAAAACTCAAGAACATTAAGACATGGCAGATAACTCATAAGTGAATATTAAAAGTTTCCACAATCAGAAGTGCTTCATCAAGCAATAATCTTTGTGTACAAGAGCTCAACCGCAAGGGAGCTCCATTGCACGCTCAGATTCGGCCTTTTGTTTGTCATCATCTGTGGAGCAGAGGACAGCTTAATGTACAAGAAATGTGTTAAAAGCATCTACAGCACTCCAATAGGGGTAGCATGGAAACTATGGGTTCCCAGCCTTACAAATATGACAAAATTTTATTTCCTGATATCTTTCACATCCAGGATCTACACAAGGAAAGCTAAGTGGTGTAAAAATGTGAATCAAAATCCTCAAATCACCATGCAGCCAGTCTTAGTGACATCATCTATCCAGTCACCTATTCATCATCTGCAACCAGAAGCTTTACCAGATTAGAGTAATATGGGGAAAAACTATTCAACACTGTTTATTATTATGTTATTATTATTCTTATGTGGGTGATTCTTGCAGCTAGTTGGTACATCAATAAGGACATCCACTTAATAAAATACATAATGAGAAAAAGAATACTGCCACTACTGACCATCAAGAGCAATGTAGTTCAGGTTGTATCTTGAGGCTTCCACTTCCTTTGCATCTTCTTGTGACCAATCACGCTCAGCAAATATCTCCTTTTGACGGAACTCTGCATTATCGTCAAACTTCATCTTCGCATCCAAAGCATACACTGAGGGAAAATTACCAATGTAACAGATGGATGGATTCACATCATAACAAATTTGACCCAACTACAAAGCCTCTCTCTCTCTCTTTCTCGTATGACTATATGCACACCAACCAGTCATGCAGAATTTGTATTTTTCTCATTAATACCCCAAAAAATTTACATACATTGATATTTCAGTGAGATTGATTTTCCAACAAGTAATTAAAGTAACATGTATATATTGAGCAATTCAGTAACTGTCTACCCCTGCCAGGTTGGAAGGATACAACTCCTTGGTTTCTTGTTAACAGGAAATAATTCAAAAGGAGGCAAGCCCAATATGTCTCCAGTCAGCCCAGGACTGAAACCCAGAACCTCTCAGGTTTGAGTTGAGCGAACTGAACCCCTATGACCCTGAATAATTAAAAGATAACATATAATATTGTGGAAAATTTTTTACAAAACCATACAGTTTTTGCCATGACATTCAACTTCTATGAGAATAAGAAGTCTTATAATGATTGATAGACACCCTGTATGAAATATATGAAAGCTGACACACAGATGTCCCACAGCTTGAGCCCATCAGCCACACAGCACATGGCTATGAAACCAAAAACAATTCCTAGGTCAAGTATCCCATGCAGTTCAAACAGTTGTACAACAAAAGCCATAGAGGGAGAAGCCACACTCACCTTTGCCGTAAGTGTCTTCAGCGTATGGGTTGATCTCAATCATGGAGGCATCGTTGTTGATAAAAGCTGCATACAAAGATTTGATCACAGCAACAGTCTCTTCCATGCGGGACTCCAGGCCAAGCTGTCTTGCCAAGTCCTCTGCCTTCTCATCCGTCACCCCTGTTGAGAGATTTCAAGGCTGTCTTCATTTCTACATGAGGTACAAGAATTAACAATTATACAAAAAAAATCCTAACTACAAACTCTACAAAAAATTTAAAAGGAAAATTTTAAAAATAATTTACAAGAATTAACAATTATACAAAAAAAATCCTAACTACAAACTCTACAAAAAATTTAAAAGGAAAATTTTAAAAATAATTTACAACCTTCAACAACAAACATCTTTGTCAAGTGTGAGCGTGTGTGTGTGGGGAGAGAGAGAGAGAGAGAGAGAGAGAGAGAGAGAGAGAGAGAGAGAGAGAGAGAGAGAGAGAGAGAGAGAGAGAGAGAGAGAGAGAGAGAGAGAGAGAGAGAGAGAGAGAGAGAGAGAGAGAGAGAGAGAGAGAGAGAGAGAGAGAGAGAGAGAGTCTCTCTCCACTTCAGGACCTGTAAGAAATACCACTGTAATTACCTTCAGAAATATCAATGGGAACCTTAATGATGGCTTCGGGACTCTCTTCAGCCACTTCCTCAATGTTGATGCCTCCTTGTGCTGATGCAATGATGACTGGACCCTGAAATTCAACAATAATGAACATTTACTGCGTAAGTAAGCAAAATTTTCATACTGATCAAGTTACAGATAAAAACAAACAATGATCTAATAATGACCTGCTTCTGTGGAGCATTTTAAAGCAGCTGACAACTCATGCAGATCAATGGAAAGAGTTTTTTAAGCTAAATGAAAACTGTCTTCAAACTATTTATTTATATATTTATTAAAATTAATAAATAATAAATATATAAATAAATATATGAAAAATAAAATAAAATAAACAAAATAAAGTAGAAAGACAAATAAATAGAAAAAAATCCAGACCTACAAAACAGTCCATAAGACGACGACTTACAGCAAAGGAGCGCTCCATCATGATTGCCATGTAGAACTCACGACGGGGAAACTTTCGCTCACACACCATCACTTTGCTGCACGGGATGCCCTTCTCTCCAGTCTGCTTGGTCACCAGCATATCACCAATCATCTTGGAGGCTACATCACCTGCCTCCTCTGCCCTGTGTGTTCATGAACCTCTTTTAGTACCTCTTTACATCTGACTAAATAAAATAAATATGAAGTAATAACACACACACACACACACACACACACACACACACAATAATGCATATGCAGCACCTCATACATTATTCCAGCACAACATGCCCAAAACAAGCATCACTGACTTACGAGTAAACGAGTTTGACACCACCCTTAAAGCCACCCTTGAAATTGCCTTTGCCACGACCACCAGTCAGCACCTGTGCCTTCACCACCACATCTGTCGAGTCCAACTTGTTGGCAATGTCCACAGCCTCCTCAGGGGTGTGTGCCACACCAAACCCTGGCACAGGAATGCCAGCACGTTTGAGCAGCATGAAGCTCACATGCTCATGGACATTGAGATCACGGCGCTGCTGGTGCTGCCCTCCCCATGCTGCACACCCAATGGCCTGTCACCAAGAAGATATTTTGTAACAATGCCACCAAAAAATCTAACATGTAAATGTACAAAGATATTTTTTTTGTATTATTATGTAAGAGGACCACTGGCCATGGGCAACAAAATATTTGAAGGAAAAAAGCACACTTGAGTGTGATGATTAGTGCCTTGAAATCTCCCTCTTGAAAGAATTCAAATTCAAGTCATAAGGAGGAGGAAATACAGAAGCAGGCAGGGAGTTCCAGAGTTTACCAGAAAGGTATGAATGATTGAGAATACTGGTTAACTTTTTTATTAGAGAGGTGGACAGAATAGGAGTGCAAGAGAGTAGAAAGTCTTGTGCAGCAAGGTCACAGGAAGAGAGGAGATATGCAGTTAGCAAGATAAGAAAAGTAGTTAGCAAGAAAACAGCGGTAGAACATAGCAAGAGAAATCAGAAATTCTAGAGAGATCAGAAGCCAGGCATTCTGTGGCTTCCCTAAGAGAGTTGTTTAATTCCTGAAGGGTTGGACATAAATGGAAAAGACTTTGAAAATTGTAGGGTGGTATCAGTGTAGAACAAGAAGTTTGGTTTAGAAGGTCGATAATGGATAATAGGTAGAAAGTGAGGAAAAGATGATGAGATTTAGTAGAGTGAGGTCTAAAGCACTGTTCAGGGGGTGCTGTGAACTTATCATTAAACCCAGCTGTGACCTCACTGAACGTTTCCCTTTGTGTCTCACAACACAAGGTGGCAGTCACAGCCTGCCCTCTAAAGACAACTCTCTTCCTCCACACAAAACTACAAGCACCTAATAACACACACACCCTTCACTCAAAAATTTTAAAATCATCATGGCGACTCCTACACCAGCCTCGGAGTCCCCATCTGGGGAGGGGACCATAAATGTCCCCAGGTCGGACTGCCTTTCTGTCGACGACCCTAAGTGTCTTGACACCCCCCTCAACTTTTTCTTCATTAACTTCTGCAACATTCGCGGTCTAAGATCTAATTTTCAATCTGTAGAACACCACCTCTCCTCTTCTAAACCTCATCTTCTTTTCCTCACTGAATCTCAGGTGTCTGAGGCAACTGACAGTAGCCCCTTTTCTGTTTCCTCCTATTTTCTCTATCCTCATTTTCGATCCAAAGCTGGATGCTGCGTTTACATGCGCAATGACTTAACTTGCTCTCATGCCCACGCTCTTGAATCTTCCAAGTTTTCCACCATCTGGCTACGACTACAGAGTCACTCTCATACTAAATTTATCTGTGCTGTATACCTCTCTCCTAACTCCTCTGACTATAAGAAATTCTTTGACTACTTAACTTCCAAAGTGGAGCACATTCTGACCCTCTTCCCTTTTGCAGAGATCTCCATTCTTGGAGACTTCAATGTTCACCACCAGCTTTGGCTTTCCTCTCCCTTCACTGACCATCCTGGTGAACTAGCCTACAACTTTACTATTCTAGAGCAATTGGTGCAACACCCTATTCGCATTCCTGACCATCTTGGAGATACGCCCAACATTCTTGACCTTTTCCTGACCTCTAATCCTTCTGCTTATGCTGTCACCCTTTCTTCTCTGTTGGGCTCCTCCGATCACAATCTCATATCTTTATCTTGTCCTATCACTCCAATCCCTCCTCAGGATCCCCCTAAGCGAAGGTGCCTCTGGCGTTTTGCCTCTGCCAGTTGGGGGGACCTGAGGAGGTATTTTGCTGATTTTCCTTGGAATGACTACTGCTTTCGTGTCAGAGACCCGTCTTTGTGTGCTAAGCGCATAACAGAGGTGATAGTGTCTGGCATGGAGGCGTACATTCCTCACTCTTTTTCTCATCCTAAACCTTCTAAACCTTGGTTTAACACAGCTTGTTATCGTGCTATACATGATAGAGAGGTGGCCCACAAAAGGTACTTAAGCCTTCCATCACCAGAATCTCATGCACTTTATATTTCTGCCCGGAACCATGCCAAGTCTGTTCTCCAACTAGCCAAAAACTCCTTCATTAACAGAAAATGTCAAAACCTTTCAAGATCTAACTCCCCTTGTGATTTCTGGCATCTAGCCAACAATATCTCCAATAACTTTGCTTCTTCTTCTTTCCCTCCTCTACTTCAACCAGATGGCACCACTGCTATCACATCTATTTCTAAAGCTGAACCCTTTGCTCAAACCTTTGCTAAAAACTCTACCTTGGACGATTCTGGGCTTGTTTCTCCCTCTCCTCCACCCTCTGACTACTTCATGCCACGTATTAAAATTCTTCGCAATGATGTTTTCCATGCCCTCGCTGGCCTAAACCCTCGGAAGGCTTATGGACCTGATGGGGTCCCTCCTATTGTTCTCCGAAACTGTGCCTCCGTGCTTGCACCTTGCCTAGTCAAACTCTTTCAGCTCTGTCTGTCAACATCTACCTTTCCTTCTTGCTGGAAGTTTGCCTACATTCAACCTGTTCCTAAAAAGGGTGACCGTTCTAATCCCTCAAACTACCGTCCTATTGCTTTAATTTCCTGCCTATCTAAAGTTTTTGAGTCTATCCTCAACAGGAAGATTCTTAAACATCTATCACTTCACAACCTTCTATCTGATCGCCAGTATGGGTTCCGTCAAGGCCGCTTTACTGGTGATCTTCTGGCTTTCCTTACTGAGTCTTGGTCATCCTCTTTTAGAGATTTTGGTGAAACTTTTGCTGTTGCCTTGGACATATCAAAAGCTTTTGACAGAGTCTGGCACAAAGCTTTGATTTCCAAACTACCCTCCTACAGTTTCTATCCTTCTCTCTGTAACTTCATCTCAAGTTTCCTTTCTGACCGTTCTATTGCTGCTGTGGTAGACGGTCACTGTTCTTCTCCTAAATCTATTAACAGTGGTGTTCCTCAGGGCTCTGTCCTGTCACCAACTCTCTTCTTATTATTCATTAATGATCTTCTAAACCAAACTTCTTGTCCTATCCACTCCTACGCTGATGATACCACCCTGCACTTCTCCACGTCTTTTCATAGACGTCCAACCCTTCAGGAGGTAAACATAGCACGCAGGGAAGCCACAGAACGCCTGACTTCTGATCTTTCTAAAATTTCTGATTGGGGCAGTGCAAACTTGGTATTGTTCAATGCCTCAAAAACTCAATTCCTCCATCTATCAACTCGACACAACCTTCCAGACAACTATCCCCTCTTCTTCAATGACACTCAACTGTCCCCCTCTTCTACACTGAACATCCTCGGTCTGTTCTTTACTTATAATCTGAACTGGAAACTTCACATCTCATCTCTAGCTAAAACAGCTTCTATGAAGTTAGGTGTTCTGAGACGTCTCCGCCAGTTTTTCTCACCCCCCCAGCTGCTAACTCTGTACAAGGGCCTTATCCGTCCATGTATGGAGTATGCTTCACATGTCTGGGGGGGTTCCACTCATACTGCTCTTCTAGACAGGGTGGAATCAAAAGCTTTTCATCTCATCAACTCCTCTCCTCTAACTGACTGTCTTCAGCCTCTCTCTCACCGCCGCAATGTTGCATATCTAGCTGTCTTCTACCGCTATTTTCATGCTAACTGCTCTTCTGATCTTGCTAACTGCATGCCTCCCCTCCTTCCGCAGCCTCGCTGCACAAGACTTTCTTCTTTCTCTCACCCCTATTCTGTCCACCTCTCTAACGCAAGAGTTAACCAGTATTCTCAGTCATTCATCCCTTTCTCTGGTAAACTCTGGAACTCCCTGCCTGCTTCTGTATTTCCACCTTCCTATGACTTGAATTCCTTCAAGAGGGAGGTTTCAAGACACTTATCCACCAATTTTTGACCACTGCCTTGACCCTTTTAAGGGACTGGCATTTCAGTGGGCATTTTTTTTATTGATTTTTGTTGCCCTTGGCCAGTGTCCTTACATAAAAAAAAAAAAAAAAAGAGAGAAATGGTGTTCTACAGATTGGTAATTAGATCTAATGCTGGGAATGTTACAGAAGTCAATGAAGAAAAAGTTATGGGAGGTGTCAAGACATTTAAGAGTCAATACCAGAAGAGCAGTCTGACCTAGGGACAATTGTGGTCCCCTCCCCAGACAGGACTGGAGTGGGAATTGCCATAATAATTTTTAAAAATTTTGAGTAAAGAGAGAGAGAGAGTGTGTGTGTGTGTGTGTGTGTGTGTGTGTGTGTGTGTGTGTGTGTGTGTGTGTGTGTGTGTGTGTGTGTGTGTGTGTGTGTGTGCATGCGTGCATGCATGCGTGTATTAGGCGCATGTAGAATTGTGTGTAGGAAGAGTTTAGAAGGCAGGCTGTGACTTCCCCCTTGTGTTGTGAGACACAAAGGAAAATATTCAGTGAGGTCACAGATGGATCACTGGAAAGTTCATAGCACTCCCTGGTCCAGTACAAACCAATGAAGTGCTTAAGACCTCACCACGAGTAATGTAACATGAATAAAGGAAAGATCCACTTGATGATGTTAAGACATTGGATCATGCAGCAAAGAAAATAACAAGGTGGCCATGCAATGATATGAGACATGGCACAAGTATGAGATAGGTGGTCACTGCATCAATGGAGTGATAAGAGCAGATAAACCCACATTTCGGTCATGCATTGGGAATGATCTGTTGAAAAATAACTGCTTTAAATTCAGTATTTGAGTGGTGACAGGAGCAAAGAATACACAAATTATCCTCAAGATGAACCTTTAAGCTAGAGGACTTAGCATACTGCATGCAACCTTGTTGCTATGCAGTATCTGCCTGTAACTTGTATCTGAGGCCTCGCCAACTTGCCTATCAAGGTCACATCAAGGTTAACCAAACTCGAAAGATAATGGCATCAGAATCTGTAGGTGTTTGAAGAAGCATCCCAAGAAAATGCTACTTCCAGCACTTGTACCAGCACAACCAGGATCTGTACTTCCCTGTCAATTCCTCCAAAAAATTTCCTATATCTGGTATCGGCCTCAGAACCCCGTGATACTGATTTTGACATCTTTAGGCTCCTCCTTGGGATTTGCTGCTCATTCATTGGTTTAATATATTTTATATTACAAAAGCATCAACCAGTCTCTTCTTTCAGTCAGAAACAAGCATAATCTTTCTCATTCTCACTCACTCACTGCCTCTCATGGGTACAGGTTCTGAGCAGCAGTGAATGATCCACACACAAATAGTCAACATGCTGAATAATTCCAAATTGATAATTATTTTGCTGACCCAGTTGAAGTTTTGAAGCAGGGAGTGATGAGATCCACACAATGAAATAAGAATTGACTGTCAGGCTTAGGTGACTTACTGAAATAACATAAACTAGACTGCTTTTTACTTGTACGAAAATTACACCTTACTTCCCTTGTACACTATATGCAAAATTTTCCTTATGGAAGTCAAGGAAAATACAGCCGGGGAGTAAGAGTTTTCCCTCTGTAGTGGCAGTGACTGGCTGAATGTTGTGAACGTGAACTACTGTGGCTGAGGAGGTCAACACTCAGGATTAAGACAAAATTCAATATACATAATGAATGAAATATGACGTTAAAATAAACCCCAAAAACTATCTTGAACAAATGTTGTGATCTGCTTGGTAAAGACCACACTCGAGCTGCTCGGCTCCTACCCCCTGCACTGTTTGGTGATGCGAGGCTGTGACAAGTGATGATATTCGCGGATATCTTGATAACTAAGCAGAACTAATACTAAAACAGAGAAAGTTACCACTCGTCCTGCCGCTGTTCCTGCTTCCTTGCCTCATCACGCCACCCCTGCTCTGACCGCCGCGCTGTTCAACATCTACCAGTTATAAAACAAACACAGTCACCTCACCTGGGGACCTCGCCGGGCCAAAATCCTCTCGGCAGTAAGAGCTGCCCGGTACAAGGCCGCCGCCATGTTGTCCCTCGATCAGCTGAGCCGCCTTTGCCGCCGCCACCCCGCCGCCGCCGCCGGACAGAGCACATCCGAGTCAAATGAGCTTCTCTTCATTGCATAGATCCTCGTATTATCTTGATCAAAATAAATGGATGGTTTTAACAATTTTTTTTAACCCTATAGCGTTCATTCGTTGATGGTTCAGCGGTAAGTGAATATAAATGGTCAGATTGCAAGCAAGGTACTTTCATGGCCGGTTGTCGTCCTCTTCCTAAACGTTATGGGGACTATTTTTAAAGGGCATATAGATGTGGGTGTTTCTCTCATTGATGACTCAGGATCTTTGTCAAATTATCACTACTATCACGACAGCACCTTTGATAACCCAGTGACTTCCACTACTGCCTGGTAAAAATAACTGAACTTAATATGAACATCGTGTATATAATCACTTGTAATAGAGACAAGGAGGAATAAACATTGTCCTTTAGTCTGAGAATACGGCCACCCACAAATTATTCGAAATCTGATACTAGAGTAACTCGGTGATTTATGATGTGAAATGTATAATATCAAATTTCGAAGTAAAGTTATGATAGAGGAATTAATAGTAACTACCTTGGCTGCCACGTGAAGACAAAATGGGTTAAAGTGGTCGTGGAAAGTTGATACAAACCACGTGGTAAATGCAGGTCTTACATTTATTGAATACACAAAAGCATCAAGGGCACACGCGACATAGCAAGTGTCAGTATCACAATAAAGTGTAAGAGATGGAAGTTGTTATGCTCGTGTGGACGAGAACATTTATTAACAAGACAGTTGTCGATAAGGAAGCTACAGGTTCTAGCTTACCTGCCTGACAACTCTGTCCGCCAGCAGAAAAGCAGGCAACTAAAAACTTTTTGAATAATACATTTCATTTACCTTGTGTATCAAAAGTACACACACACACACACACACACACACACACACACACACACACACACTTAAGGAACATTTGAGCAAAAGCGCAAGAAATTTTTATAAGTTTACACACATTAGGTGAGTTAATAAATTGTACATTTCTTTGTTTTCTACATATTTTTCACACAAATAATATTCGATTTACTGACTTAGTATTACTTACTGAAAAGTATTACTTACTTTTCTGACGAGACTCATCACCAGTCAACACCACAGGACTGGTTGACAACACAAACACAGTAACATCACCAAACCTTCGCTAACCACACACACACACACACACACTAAAATCACTAAATCTTCGTTAACAGTCATCTCCAATCAACCATTCCCTTCCTACACTCACACACAGTAAAATCACCAAACCTTTGCCCTTTGCTTACAATCATATATACAAACACACACACACACACACACACACACACACACACACACACACACAATGTCACCAGTCCCTCACATGTCCACGACCAGGCATTTCACCTTATCAATACTGGCAGGCATTAATTTTTCTCAGCGAAGTCGTACTGAGCGCGGCTCCCCCACGGCTGCCCCCTGCTTGTTGCCCAGTCGAGTAGAGGAGCAGAGCAGTACCCAACTACTGAAATGGCGCTTGTTACTTTAACCCTTTGACTGTTACGTATAGCGAGTTTAGTTTGCAAAATAAAAGAAATGAATAAACTACAAGCGGTGAAATATTTGAACTCCCCCATCATTTGTTACCAGTGTGGCTCTCAAAACCTTAAACATGCATCATATTATTTTATTAACATTAAGGATAAAAACCATAAACAGTCAAAGGGTTAAAGACTCAAATATAACAGAACTGAACAACAATATACAATCCATGTAACTTCAACATTACTGTATATGCTATTATGTTGAACTTATTGCCAGCTTCCTCGTCAGTTTTCATGTCTGAGGTACTGATGGAAAACCACGTTGATGGAACAATACTTAGTTTGTACATTACTAATTTGAATCGCACACGACTAGAAGGTAACAACCTGGCAAGATCACCTCGGATTTATTTAAAAATACAAGTTTTACGTATACAAGGTTCTAAAAACATCCCACATAGAAAATATTTTAAATGACACCTCGCCCTTTACACTTCATTCATTATATTTACAACGTGTGTGGCGTGGACTATTTCTTGTCATTTCGTAGCAACACACACACACACACACACACACCTAATCTATCTGTATATCTGTATACTAAATGCCGGCAACCCCACACACGGTGACCCAGACAAAACACACACACACTCACTTTACAACTCACAAACCGGAGACACCAAAGTTTTTAGGTTCACTCATCACTGTCACCGTCACCTTAACTAGAAAGAGCCAATACCCATTGCTCACCTGCTCCCTGGACGACGCCTGGTGTCATTATGAAGAGACACACAATGAGAGGGTTGGAACCATTCTGCCTTTGAACTTTATTATTACATTTATTGCCACAATTCATTTACTCTCCTCTCTTTCATCGCATTGCTCAGATGCTCTGTGAATCTTCTTCGTCGCCTTTGCCTTCACCCTAACAAGTATATTGTCCTCGAATGCTGAAACGCAATAATTCCCCATATGTCGTGCGTTGGTTCGAACACACGAGACAGGAACTCTTTATCAATAATCAAACTATATCTTGATAACAGCTAGTAAAGTAGCAACAATGATACTTTCTCCTATTCATACGTCTTTTCTCATAAAGCTCCAGACAAGCGTGGCATTTTCCTTTCGTTGATACTAGAGCTACATTCGTCTTCGGTCGGCCCCTCAGCACAACACTTCACACAAACCTCACAACTCAACCTCGGCGTAGATACAAGAAGTGCTTCGGTTCACATCCTTGTCCCTCACCACTAGGAGCTGACGCGCACTGGATGAGTCCTGCTTTAATAGAGCACTATGGGCGGGGGAGGAGGCCGGGGACAGGGACGAGGCATGGCGGGTGAGGGCGGGAGAGCAGAGATGAGGAGACGTGTGTCAGGAGGTGGCAGGGGACGAGCGGTCTTGCACTAAGGTGGTGAGGGTGATGGTCTCCGTCGTGCCTCGCATGGTGAAGGAGCGACAGCGGGACAAGGCAGAGTTTGTGGGCTGCAGGAGGGCCCGCGTGCCCCCCGTCCCGCCGCCGTCGTCACAGCAGCAGAGGACGCAGGACAGGTAGTGGTTATAATATTTCCTGAAGGTGCCGGAGATGCAGTACAGCGCGATTGGGTTGATGCAGGAGTTGAGGAAGCAGAGGCAAAAGCCAATAATGCGTATGGCGTTCCAGAAATCGTTGTAGGAGCCGTAGGGCAGCACGTAGTACCACACCAGGAACACGTTGGTGGGCAGCAGGCACACCGCGAAGATGAGAACGAAGGTGAGCACGATCTTGGCCACCTTCCTCCGCGTCCTGAGCTGCCGGTGGAACACGTGCGACTCCTGCGGCACGTCGTCGGCGGACAGCAGGTGCATCGCCATCAGGAGATAGAAGATTGCTATCACCAGCAGCGGCAGCAGGTACGACAGGAGGAACTTGGTCACCACATACACTTTGGAGTACCAAACCGGCAGGTCTTGGGAAAAGAGTACGCACACGGTGATATTTTTGTGGCCGACGGAAAACTCCCTCACACCAGACGTGAAGGCGGCAGGCAGGGCGAGGACTCCTGACGCCACCCAGATGCCCACCGCTACCCGCACCGTCCTGCGCCCCACCCCGCCCACTGCCTGGTGCAGGGAGGGAGGGCCAGTGCGGCCATTAGTGATGTAGAGATAGAGAAATTATATTAGAAATGTTAAACCAGAAGACCTGATCTATAACAAATATTTGTGCCGAAATAATTACCACTCTAAGTAAAAAAACTACGTGTGAAAAAAGGTAAAAATATAACAAGCCCCTCACCCTCCTGACGGTGGACACGATGGCCAGGTAGCGGTCTGCGGAGAGCGCTGTGAGGGTGAACACAGTCACGCACACCGACACGTCCCTCACGAGCTCGCTGAACTTGCATACGAAGTTCCCGAACGGCCACGAGTCGAGGATGTAGATGACCATGTTGAAGGGCACCGTGAAGAGCAGCACCAGCAGGTCTCCGAGTGCCAGGGAGATAATGTACGTGTTGGGCACGCTGCGAAGGTTCCGGTTCCTCACGAAGATGGCGATCAGTGTCCCGTTACCTGAGTGTTATTGGGGATTAAACACTGCACACACTCTGGGTAAGACGCTTCGTAGTTAAATATCTCCCCTTAAATTTAGAGTCAAAATAAACAAGTTATGAAGATTACGGTTCCTCACGATGATCGCGATCTGTGTCCCTTTACTTGGGTGTTATAGAGAATCAGATACTGCACGCGCTCCGGCTAACACGCTCCGTGGTTACAGTCAACCCTTAAATCTAAGGCCAAAATCAATCATTTGCAAAGCTTTTGGTTCCTTACGAAGATGGCGATCAATGCCCCGTTCCTGAATGTTAAGGGAATGTAATACGCCACTTGCTTTGGATAACATATAAAATATCTCGGCACTATACATATTACTGGCTATATCAAAACTCTCTCTCTCTCTCTCTCTCTCTCTCTCTCTCTCTCTCTCTCTCTCTCTCTCTCTCTCTCTCTCTCTCTCTCTCTCTCTCTCTCTCTCACCTACGAGGCCAACCACGAAGATGAGCACGAACAGCACGGGCACGATGTACGTTTCGGGTCGCTCCTCGTAAGGCTTGTAGCTCAGAGACACGTTGGCCGAGCTCGCCGTGGTCAGGGGCGCCTCCCAGTCCTGCTCGGCGGAGGTCATGACTGCCTCCTCCTCCATCGTCACCAGGGGACTGTACGCACCCAGGGAGGTTCGGGACACTTCTTGTGCGTCCGTTATCTGCCGGTCCCGCTGAAAAGTAAGCGTTTTTATTGCTAGAAAGGAAAATACGTGTAATGCGTTGCCTCGTTAATTAAGAAAAGAAGCATTACTGGGTCAAAAGAATCTACTACGTATTTTAAAAACTGACATAATTTGTGTACTATAACAAGGAACGTAGTGGCCTTGTTTCTCCCTTATCATATTCAAAATCCCTACAATTCAATTCATGCATAAATCAGACCAGATAAATCATTAAGTCTCAGTAACATTTGTAAAGTAAAATTACAAAGTTCTCAATAACTGAATAAAACTGCAATAATACAATTCATAATTCCATTCCCTACTGGTATCGTCCAAGTGGACGATACCAGTAGGGGGAAAAGGAACAAGCGTACATGATATTCATGCAGCGTCATGGAAGTCTGCTATCTCTGACTGTCTTATTTGCATTGAAATGACTTCCAGTGTCCTCAACAGCTCCCCTGACACTCCTCTCCTTGTCTCCTCGCACACCTCTACGTGACGGAGCTGTATAATGGCCTGGATCCCTCCCTAAGTCATGGATCGCTCAATATACTCAATACTGTATTCAGAGGAAGGCTGCCCGCTCCCCTCCCCGCTACCTATGGGAGTGTGTGATGCAGGGGTGTTTTGACCTCATCAGCATCTGTTCAAAGGCCACTGAGATCAGAATATAAGATCATAGGAAATAAAGGAAGGTGCAAGAATCCGTCAAGCCTACACGTGGCAGTCCCTGTATGAAACGTGCCTACCTATTTCCACTTGTCATCCTCTTCTGTAAATGTACTGAATCTTTAAAAGCTTTCTAATGACTCGGTATTGGCAACCTGATTACTGAGTCTGTTTCATTCATCTACTACTCTGAGAACCATCTGAGTCAGATTCTCACAGGCGTTGATCCTAAATGATGACGTAGAATCTGTGCTAAACTGTCAAAGGAATCATGAAAATATCCTTGAAAACTGTAGTATCGTCCACTAGAATATTATTAGTGGTCGAGATAACATGCCGAAATGCTCGAGAAAACAGACCTAGAATCGTCACAAGGATCGAATACATTGAAACGATCTGAGACTGTCGCTACCTGCTCCTGAATAAACAGAAATACACATCACTCCTTTCACTTTCTTGGGAAGGAGCCGTGGGTGCGTCGGAATTCAGTATGAATGGAATGTTGAAGCAAATAATATAAAGCCCCACGTGTCTCAAAATTGATCATGCTAAGAAAAGTAATAAATCTTTGCAAGAGAAGGGGAGCGGTGAACGAGAGAGAGATACATCGTCATAAAACTTCAATGACAAGGGAAAGACAGACAGGCGAGGATTTTGTAAGGAAGGATGGGATGAGTCAATACGCTCCAGGCTATACACGCTAATTACGGCTACTCACCAGTATCTCTGCAACTATACCAGGGACTGTGTAGGCCTGACAGCTTCTTGCAGCTTCCCTTATCTTCATTATGTTTTTACTTTCACGGTATTAGTAGCGGCATTAACACCAATGGCAAAACTGCTACTACAGCTGATTTTATTACTACTACTACTACAACTACTACTACTACTACTACTACTACTACTACTACTACTGCTATTACTACTACTGCTATTACTACTACTACTATTACTACTACTACTACTACTACTACTACTATGTTACAAAATAATGGACTTACTAATACGGTGACAAACATAAGAGCAAGAATGAATAACAAAAATGAACAAAAATTATAACAAAATAATAATAATAATAATAATAACAATAATAATAATAATAATAATTAATAATAATAATAATAATAATAATAATAATAATAATAATAATAATGATGATGATGATGATGATAATAGTAATAATAATGATAAGAAGAAATAAAAATAAAAAGATGATGATGATGGTGATGAAAGAAAGAAAAAAATATGATAAGAAAAAAAAAAACTAAACTAAACTAAATTAGACTAACCTACATTTCGTTGTATTTAATTCCCTTAGCACAAACAAAAGTTAAACGAAAAACATTCACTTATCGTTTTACTTATTATTATATTTTTCTCTCTCTGTAAAAGTTTCTTTCCTCCTTTCGTTTCCCTTCTTGTGTTAGCTTTCCCTTTTCCCAGTGGCGCTCGGGAGCTTGATGTGTGTGTGTGTGTGTGTGTGTGTGTGTGTGTGTGTGTGTGTGTGTGTGTGTGTGTGTGTGTGTGTGTGTGTGTGTGTGTGTGTGTGTGTGTGTGTGTGTGTGTGTGTGTGTGTGTGTGTGTGTGTGTGTGTGGGTTCCGCTTTTCTGGCTCCTCTGCAAAGAATAGTTATCACATCAAGGGGCTTAGTAATCTCCCGGGGGACAAAGTTTTAATTGGGAGATGATAGAGGCGTTAATTGCGTAAATATATTGTCTGGAAAATAAGTTGGTGTATTATTATTATTATTATTATTATTATTATTATTATTATTATTATTATTACAGCATACAAGTTTTCGCTGATCTCTCTCTCTCTCTCTCTCTCTCTCTCTCTCTCTCTCTCTCTCTCTCTCTCTCTCTCTCTCTCTCTCTCTCTCTCTCTCTCTCTCATAATGCACACACCATACCAAGAGATAAGATATTTACATATGAATCATTAACCTCGAAACCCAAAGAGACCTCCCTCGCGCCCATCCCTTTAAAACGGACGCCTTTGCGGTGCTAAAATGAAACGAAAAGGTTGTCAGCCGTCCTCACTTCCCCGTCTTGCCACGCCTCCCCGTCACCCTCTAATGGACTCGCCTTACCCCCGACGCACTCTGTTTGTTACGCCCCGGAAAGTGACTGTCGCGGGCTTTCTGTGATGTTACGGGAGTGGGGAGCGAGGGAGGGAGTGAGAGGGAATCGGTTTATTGGTGATATTAAATTGTGAGCCAAGCGTGATTCTGCTAAGTAAGGTGGCAACACTCGGGAGCAGCTGTGCTTTTTTTTTTCTTTTTATTCTCTCTCTCTCTCTCTCTCTCTCTCTCTCTCTCTCTCTCTCTCTCTCTCTCTCTCTCTCTCTCTCTCTCTCTCTCTCTCCTTTTCCTGTTGTGGTGAATTATGTG
The DNA here is from genome assembly GCF_035594125.1 of Scylla paramamosain. Lineage (NCBI taxonomy): Eukaryota > Metazoa > Arthropoda > Malacostraca > Decapoda > Portunidae > Scylla > Scylla paramamosain. The sequence goes on along the minus strand of NC_087155.1, from coordinate 21,057,382 downwards.
GTTGTGTGTTGTGGTAAGGTGAGGTGTTTGTGTGTGTGTGTGTGTGTGTGTGTGTGTGTGTGTGTGTGTGTGTGTGTGTGTGTGTGTGTGTGTGTGTGTGTGTGTGTGTGTGTGTGTGTGTGTGTGTGTGTAAACTGGTGCGTCTGTGTCTTCCGAAAATCTGTTTTTCGTTGCTGGGAATAAAAATCCTTCAAAGAGAAACACACACACTTCAGTCTTTTCCATCCTTCTCCGCTTCCTCTCTCTCTCTCTCTCTCTCTCTCTCTCTCTCTCTCTCTCTCTCTCTCTCTCTCTCTCTCTCTCTCTCTCTCTCCATCGGGCAGGCAGAGTCTTTGTCCTGTGAACAAAGCCTCCCCAACGTTACCCCGAGGCAGCAACAATTCTGGTGTTCCCGCACAAAACGGCGCATTGTGACTCCAAAAAGTGCATCAACTAGCAGAAAGAAGTATTAAAATTCTTAACTGGCATTCCGTCACTGCAGAAATGAATGGTATTTCGAGAAGCAGACGCACTGGATGAAACTTGATTGGATGCACGAGTCAAACTAATAATTAGCAGTAGTTGGCACTCACCATCATAACAATAATTGGTCTGTCTTAATAATCCAACGAATGGGATGAAAACTGTAAGGTAAATTTTTCCGTTAAGTGAAAAGTGAAACTTCAGAAGGGAAGAAAAGACTGAGGCCATGAGCACTAAAGAGTTTTTTTTTTTCCTTTTACATGTTGCACTAATCCTTTCACGGCTAGCTTGGCATCACATGTCACAGATCAAACAGTCGCCGCATTCTGGTTGTGAGGACTCAAGGCACGTATTGTTCTTTCATCAGGACTATTTTGCAAAGGACACAGAGATGGATAATTTGATTTTCAAGTATATTTTACCTGTTGACGATGCAGAAGACTTGTTAAGCCATCACTTGAATCATGAAAGCACCTTTGAAGTCTCCCGCAACGTCCCCCACAGCCTGGCCAATGTGAGAGATAGGTCGACGACACGTTTAGGAATACGTACAGGCCTTGGTGTGTTCATTACTGAGCAAGCGTCGCCACTTTCATTACTGCCTCTGCCTCATCAAGCACAGACTGATATCGCCAGCCGCCACCATCTCTGTGTACTGGTTTGTGGCGACTCCTATGACAGGGAAAGTGACGCGAGACGAGTCAGCGAGGGACAGAGCCACATCCCCCACTGGATATTTGGATATATTTTTATTGACATAATAAATGAGCTAAAACATAATTTGTGTTATTCACAGTCCCAGTGGAGAACAATGACTGAATGGTTAACTTTCCAGGAATTCCCTGCGGCTATAAAACAAATATGAGTTTGCGGCTTTCAATAAATCTGACAAAAGAAAAAAAAGTTTGCCTTCCTATTTAACGCAAATCGATGACATGTTCAATGTACTTGATTAAAAAAAAAAAAACTATCAATCCAGCTTCATTTGGTGGAAAACTCCGCATTTTCATATTTAATGCCCCTTTTCACGCAAAAAACCACCTAACATACAAGAGATGAGAGAGAGAGAGAGAGAGAGATGAGAGAGAGAGAGAGAGGAGAGAGAGAGAGAGAGAGAGAGAGAGAGAGAATTTGCGTGTGGGTGGTTGGAAGAGAGCATGCTCGATTACACTGCCATTCTCGCCCCTAAAAAGCTCAAAAAGTGATGCTAAGTCAGACGTGACTCCATACAGGATTTACAGTCGCTTGGTACTGGGGCGAGTGGTGCTCAGATCATACAGGCCTCAGGTCGGATGATCCTCAAGACAGATCGACCGTGTGAATCCATACACACTAATATAATGTTCACCAGGCCATTCACTACTTACTCAACCACATCCACCCATCCACTCATCCTCTCAACCATATCCACCCACTCACATCCACTCACCCACAGGCATAACTCAATTCTTCATCCACCGAGTTCACACTCACTCATCCACCCACCCACCTCCATTAGCCCACCCATTCAACCAATCACTCAACGACATCCACCCACCGCCCACACACACACACACACACATTCTCTCTCTCTCTCTCTCTCTCTCTCTCTCTCTCTCTATCTCTCTCTCTCTCTCTCTCTCTCTCTCTCTCTCTCTCTCTTTTCATCCCCGCCTCCGTGGTAGAGAAGTTGCAAGATTTTCGTCACAAACTCCTCGGATCATGTTTGGGAGACGCAGCAAAGTCAGCCAGGTGACTGGTAAATATATATGGCATCTCCGCAGATGTCTTAGCTAAGGCGGCTTTCCATGTGACATTGTATTAACCGAAGGTATAAACATCCCAGAGATGGCACAGCTATTCAGTGGCCGCCTTGCTCCTGAGGTTAGGGGCTACATTTCTTACCTACGTGATATGAATGCAGGTTCCCGGCCAGGAAGCCTCTCAAGGCTACTTATTTATTCCCCCTTCAGATGAATTTCTCAGACATTCATATCTCAAGTTTTGAATAACACTTTCGAGCTACACTCCTTGGGGGTTGGCACCTTCAGTGGGCATTTTCTATAACTTTTTGTTACCCTAGGAAAGAGTCGTCTCTAACATGAAAAAAAAAAAAGTGTTTCCATTACGCATCAAAGACCAGACACTACAGCAGCACCAAGTTGTCTGCTGCCACAAACGAGCATTACTGTACAGCTATCACTTTATTTCGCCTGTCTTACGATGCTACTTTCTGGCAAATGATTCAGTGATGGGCAAAGTTATGCGTGTTTAGAACTGGGAAATAAGCTGCAAGAAAAGGCTAACATAAGGAAAATACAAATAAATTATATAATATATGACCTAACAGTACCTTAGTGGATGAGGCGTGACTGTGGTTGGTCTGGGCGAAAGTCACGCTTGCTCCCTCTCAAGTGTTGAGCAACTGGCGATTTCTTGCGATGCCACCACTCGTCTGTGGAAGGGTGAGGCCCCTGACCACACTGGCTTTCTTCAGTAAGTCCTGTTCTCGTGACGCCTTGAATCTCTCTCAAGATCTGGAAAAGGAAAAAGAGTAAAAACACTGGAGAGAGAGGAGAGAGAGAGAGAGAAGAGAGAGAGAGAGAGAGAGAGTGAGAGAGAGAGGAGAGAGAGAGAGAGAGAGAGAGAGAAGAAAGAGTGGTCATTGAATCAGAAAATCTGAGAGGAGAAAGGACACGGTTCATTAGTCAGAATGGAACAATGGCGAGGAAAACAGCTTCCACCACCACCACCACCACCAGCACCACTACCACTACCACCACCATCATTACCCATTGCTCTTCCTCCCTCTCCTCTATTTTTACCAACCTGAAGGAAAAAACACTCTTCATCGCATGCAAATGATGATGATGATAACAATGATGGTGATGATAAAAATAGCAAATAAAATGACAGATAATCAGCTACCTAAATGTCCATAAATTTATATCCACGTATGTTTTTATAAAAATAAAGATCACAGATAGCCAGAAAGACAGACAGGCACTAGGAGGCAGTGAGTCATTAGTTAGTTATTTTTCTTATCACTGATCACTTTTAGGTTCGTGATCTTCGCTTAATTGGGTTAATGACGGCCATGTTACTGATTCCTAGACAGCAGACAACGCTTCGGCACTTCCTCCCTCATCTCCATCCACCCTTTTACTGATACGGTTCCTCCTTTATTATTTACTGTATTTGCATCGACACAGAAAAGAAAAGAAACTGAAAGCAGACTAAGTGTTTCGTTCCCCCTGAGAGAAATTTCCAAGCATAGCGTTAAGAATTTGTGTGGATGCCTCCTTGCCTTCCTTCAGAGTGACGCGTTAATGCTTCTTGGATCAGGGACTTGGAATGATAGGCATGTTGTGTGTTGATTTAGGAAAGAGGAAAAGAAGTGAAGATTATAACGAAATTTCATAATCCTTGTGTCATTCATTCTTTTCTTCTTCTTCCTCCTTCTCTTCCTCCTCCTCCTCCTTCTCCTCCTCGTCTCCTAGTCTTCTTTTTTTCTTCCCTCTTCGTCCTCATCTCCGGGTTGGAAGGTAAATTAGTGGTCGGTGATTTTTACTTCTGAGCTTATCGGTAACATATGAAGAGAGAGAGAGAGAGAGAGAGAAGGAGAGAGAGAGAGAGAGAGATGAGAGAGAGAGAGAGAGAGAGAGAGAGAGAGAGGGAGAGAGAGAGACGCGCAGTACAATAACGCTACCCTTGTAACAACGATATTGACTACAAGGTACATATAAACATACATACATGGCTCTTTTTTTTTTTTTTCAAAGTACATGTCGCTTTTTTTTTTTTTTTTTTGCCTGATCTGTATTTACACAAGCCCGGGGGGAGAGGTGGGCCAGGAGAATTTTTCCTTCTGTTTTTATCTTGTCACGCACTCACTATTGAGAAAACTCTAATCTCATATAAGAAATGAATGAAAAAAAAAAAATAGAAAAAAAAGTGGTGAACTGTTTTGATAGCAAAGTGATAATTCTCAGATAAAAAAAAATAAAAAAAGAACTGGCTCCTTTATGTTTTCATCACTCAGTCCTATAACCAAGTTATAGTTTTTTTTTTTCAATAGTATGTAGTTTGTTACTGGTTGTCTCGTTTCTTTTCATCCGTTTCCAGTTCCACCATTTTCTCATTGGCATCCCTTCCTTTTGTCTTTCCTATCTCCTCTCTCCCTCTTTCCTTTTTTCTGTACTACTCAATATCAATCCATTATTCTTTATTCCTTCCTTCCTTCCCCTTTGCTATCAAATCTCCTTTCCTAGTTTTTTTTCTTTCCCTCCTTTCCCTATTCCCAAATCGTGCTCTTCGATTCACTCCTTTCTTCCTTGTTTGCTTCCTTCCTTTCTCCCTTCTTTCCTTCTCTTGTGCTATCAAATCTTTCCTAGTTTCTTTCATTCCCTCCTTTCTGTATTCCTAAATCATGTCCTTTGATTTCCCTTTTTTTTTTCCTTCCTTCACCCATTCCTTACTTCCCTCCTCTCTCTCTCCCTCTCTCTCTCTCTCTCTCTCTCTCTCTCTCTCTCCTCTCTCTCTCTCTCTCCTCTCTCCTCTCTCTCTCTCTCCTCTCTCTCTCTCTCTCTCTCTCTATCCTTCCCTTTTGCCTCAATTTATTCGATTTCCATGCTATCGTCTATCTTAAGTTTCCTTTCTTACGTTTGTCTTTGCTTCCGCCTCCCTTAATTCTTTCCTTATCCATTTCCTTTTTACATTCATCCGTTTCCCTCTCCCTCGTCTTCTTATCTCCTCAATTTACTCGATTCTCATGTTATACTTTATCTAACTCTCCCTCCTCCTTCCGTCTTCCTCTCTCCCTCAGAGCCAACGAGGCATACGCGGGTCAGCTTCACAGAAAGGGTCGCTGCTCTGGTGCCTCGTGTATTCCCAAGGGGCTCTAGAACACAAATGGGTCCTTGCCGCCACTAAGGGACCACGATTACATGAGGAGGTGGAGGAGCAGGAGGAAGAGGAGGAGGAGAAGGGGAGAAGGGTGGGTTCCAGTCTCGCCCCTTCGTGCAGTGATCCAGGATAATGCCAAAGAGTAAAGCCTGGAAATGGTAGGTCATTGTAGGTCATTCATGCTATCTCGTACTGTTCTCCTCCTTCTCTTCTTCCTCCTCCTTCTCCTTGTCTTCCTTCCCCTGTTAGGTGGCAGTTTTAAAACTTTGCCTCCCTTCTCTTCTTACTCCTCTTCCTCGTTTGATTTTCTTTTTCTGTTATTTTACTTTAATTTTCTCACAAGTTCTTGTTGACTTTTTAACGTTTCTAAGGAGAGAGGAGAGAGAGAGAGAGAGAAGAGAGAGAGAGAGAGAGAGAGAGAGAGAGAGAGAGAGAGGAGAGATAGAGAGAGAGAGAGAGAGAGAGAGAGAGAGAGAGAGAGAGAGAGAGAGAGATGCCCTTCCTTCTCTGTTGCTGGATAAAGGTATAGGCGTCAAATTCCTCCATAGACAGAACAGATGCAACTCATCCGAGTAAGACAATGCTATACAGTCAGAGGGAGCTCGTCTCTTCAATTAACTTTCTTAACTGACTCTCCTCAACCTGTCTCTATCTACTGCAATGTTTCGCCTTTCTTTCATGTACTCCTTTACTCTGCCTCTCCCAGCAGCCTTCTTCCGTACAACACTTTCTATTATAAAGGGCATAAAAAAAATTATTAAAGCTGGAAGAAACCGTCAGACCTACACGTGCCAGTCCCTGTAATATACCGTACCTACCCCACTATTCATTTTTATCCCTACGGGCAATAAAATCCAGACTACTAAATTAATCACATAAATTTTACTAGTATGCATGTTTTTTTTCCGCTGTACCCGTAACCAAACATAATGCTCGTGTAAACACAAGCGTCCATGCTGGGCCCCTTAATGAGCTTAATGATCATGTAAACGAAGCAATGCTTCATCACTTTTATAAAAGTACGAATAGGAGAGAAAGGAGATGAATGAGAAGAAAAAGAAGAGAAAAAAAGGAGGAACGAAGGAAGAGTAGTATATAGGTTCTCAAGCCAAAGACACGGAAAGTCAGAGTGGGTCCTAGCTATGCTCCCCTTGCATCCCTACAATGGTCCCCACGAGCTATGAAACAACTGGGAGCAAATAAGAGGCCAAATATCCTGACACTAAAAGAAAAGTGGGACAATTGAACGACTGGGGGCCAGAACAAGGACTCACAAACTAACAGGCGAGATAAACAAGAACACAAGTGATCTAATGGTAAGGAGAAGAAAGGACGTGTGCGTTATCTTTTAATTATAATATAATCTCTCTCTTTCTCTTTCTAGATAGGTAGAAGTATGAATCTCTCTCATATAAAGATTTTCTATCAACGCTTCATCCATCCGTCACTGGAGACAGGAGTGGCTCGAGAGAGAAACTGGCACATAATAGCGAGGATAGCGAAATGCTCTATCCAAGTGGACAAAAAGGACTGGAGATGCCCGCCACAGATGGCAGCATCGTACACGCCCAAATCTCGCCAGTATGACATGTGTGTTTTAGGTGAGTGTGAACTTCGAAAACTTATTGTAAAAGCAGGTCAAATATAAAATCACAGGCACTAAAAGTTCTGATAGTTCCGTAATTCACTCCATTTTGTTGTCAGTGGTGTCTTGAAATGATATTATAAACTTCCAGGACGTTATCATCAAACAGTAAAATTTTTAATGTGTTTCTCTAGAAAGTTAGAATAAGTGTTGTGGCTCACATGGTAGCGTTTCTGGCAGCAAGTTATGGATTCAACTTTCAACTTTCAAATATTATTATTTATTTATTTTTTTTTTCAGATGATTGTCTGCTTCCAGGTCCATCGAACTCATGGATTCAAATTAAACTCTTAACATCCTGCAAAACATTTTATGCATGCTTGAGGATGAAGCACAGCAGTCAAAGTCTTAGTAGCTTAGGTAGACATCTATCAGTTGAGGCTATCTTCGCATGAGCGAAGGGGCAGAAATAAGGCAAGCGCAAGTCAGGAGCACTGATGTCACTTGGAAGAACGTATTACATCCTTGGCAAGCGCTTGGAGTATTAGGGAGGGACATCAGATTCCCCACTGGGAGTACGTGCTCTACTAAAGATAATAAAAAGTACTCCATACGTTCCTTGTGCTTTACCTTTCACCCTTCACCATTCCCGCCCGCAGCAGCGCCACTTCTTTCTTGCCGTCACGAGAATATCATTACAAAGATGAAAATAATACAAGAAGCCAAGCTGAAGTAAGAAACAGCGTCAATTAAGAAGCTGTCATAATTTCTTTTCTACTTTCCTCTGTTTCTAAGTTAGGCTTAAGGACTAAGATCGCATACCGCCTCGCTCTCCCACACGCTTTGCCACACTGATCCCGCTGTTCCTCTCCTGTTCTCTCAGCTGATGAAAGAAAACGAAACTTGTACGTAACTCTCTCTGTTAAAAGAAAATAAACGTCGATTTCTTTTTTTTTTTTTTTCTATGTAGGAGGGACACTGGCCAAGGGCAACAAAAATCCAATTAAAAAAAAGCCCACTGAGATGCCAGTTCCAGAAAAGGGTCCAAAGCGGTAGTCAAAAACTGAAGGATAAGTGTCTTCAACAACCTCCCTCTTGAAGAAATTCATGTCATAGGAAGGTGGAAATATAGAAGAAGACAGGGAGTTCCAGAATTTACCAGAGAAAGGGATGAATGATTGAGAATACTGGTTAACTCTTGCGTTAGACAGAATAAGGGTGAGAGGAAGAAGAAAGTCTTGTGAAACGAGGCCGCGGGAGGAAGGGTAAGCATGCAGTTAGCAAGATCAGAAGAGCAGTTAGCATAAAAATAGCGGTAGAAGACAGCTAGAGATGCAATACTGCGGCGATGAGAGAGAGGCTGAAGACAGTCAGTTAGAGGAAAGGAGTTGATGAGACGAAAAGCTTTTGATTCTATCCTGTCTAGAAGAGCGGTATGAGTGGAACCCCCCCCAGACATGGACGGATAAGGCCCTTGTACAAAGTTAGCAACTGGGGGGGGCAGTGAGAAAAACTGGCGGAGATCGTCCCGGAACGCTTAACTTCATAGAAGCTATTTTTAGCTAGAGATGAGATGTGAAGTTTCCAGTTCAGATTATAATTAAAGGACAGACCGAGGATGTTCAGTGTAGAAGAGGGGGGACAGTTAAGTGTCACTGAAGAAGAGTGGATAGTTGTCTGGAAGGTTATGTCAAGTTGATAGATGGAGGAATTGAGTTTTTGAGGCATTGAACAGTACTAAGTTTGCTCTGCCCCAGTCAGAAATTTTAGAAAGATCAGAAGTCAGGCGTTCTGTGGCTTCCCTGCGTGAAATGTTTACTTCCTGAAGGGTTAGACGTTTATGAAAAGACGTGAAAAAGTGTAGGGTGGTATCATCAGCGTAGGAGTGGATTGGACAAGAAGTTTTGTTTAGAAGTTCAATGATGAATAATAAGAAGAGAGTGGGTAACAGGACAGAACCCTGAGGAACACCTCTGTTAATAGATTTAGGAGAACAACAGTGACCGTCTACTTAAACAGTAATAGAACGGTCAGAAAGGAAACTTGAGATGAAGTTACAGAGAGAGAAGGATATAAGCCGTGGGAGGGTAGTTTGGAAATCAAAGTTTTGTGCCAGAATCTATCAGAAGCTTTTGATATATCCAAGGCAACAGCAAAAGTTTCACCAAAATCTTTAAAAAGATGATGACGAAAACTCAGTAAGGAAAGCCAGAAGATCACCAGTGGTCTTGTTGGAATCCATACTGGCGATCAGATATAAGGTTGTGAAGTGATAGTTGTTTAAGGATCTTCCTATTGAGGATAAATTAAAAACTCTAGATAGGCAGAAAATTAAAGCAATAGGACGGTAGTTTGAGGGATTAGAGCGGTCACCCTTTTTAAAAACAGGCTGAATGTAGGCAAACTTCCAGCAAGAAGGAAATGTAGATGTTGACAGATAGAGCTGAAAGAGTTTGACTAGGCAAGGTGCAAGCACGGAGGCACAGTTTCGGAGAACAATAGGAGGGTCTCCATCAGGTCCATAAGCATTCTGAGGGTTTAGGCCAGCAAGGGCATGGAAAACATCAATGCGAAGAATTTTAATAGGTAGCATGAAGTAGTCAGAATGTGGAGGAGAGGGAAGAACAAGACCAGAATCATCCAAGGTAGAATTTTTAGCAAAGGTTTGAGCGTAGAGTTCAGCTTTAGAAATGGATGTGATAGCAGTGGTGCCATCTGGTTGAAATAAAGGAGATAAAGAAGAAGAAAAGTTATTAGAGATATTTTTGGCTAGATGCCAGAAGTCATGAGGGGAATTAGATCTTGAAAGATTTTGACACTTTCTGTTAATGAAGGAGTTTTTGGCTAGTTGGTAACAGACTTGGCATAGTTCCGGCCAGAAATATAAAGTGCATGA
>NC_087155.1:21027555-21030055 GCF_035594125.1 Scylla paramamosain | reverse complement strand
TATGTTTCTTCTCTCTGTCTCTCATGCTCGCCTAATACTTTCATGTTTTTGTTTCTGATATTTAGTTCATTTGCATTAATATTTTTTACTGTCCTCATATTTAAACGTAATTTAACTTTTTGTTCTTCTGTGCACCTATATTTTCACATTTTTTTACTTCTTGCTTTAATACCAATTTACATATTTTCTTTGATTGTTACGAAAGACTTTTGTTAATAGCAATCTTATTTTATTTTTTTTAATCTCCTTTTGTTTTGTTTCACTTAGTTCTCCACTATTTTCAACTTTCTGCTTCAACATCAATCACATTCGTCCTATATTGAAAAGTTTGCACGATTTTTTTTTTTTTATTGAAGTGCCTGACAAGGGAAATAAATCTTCGAATTCTGAATATTCACTGTGTTTCTGTCTGTCTGATTGTCCGTCTGTTTCCTCTAACACACGAACCCTGCAAAAGACTCACTCTGTCTTACTTTTAATGGAAGGAAACATGCGATGGAAGTGAAAGGATGTGTGTCTGTGCGCCTGTCTGTCTGTGTCTGAGTAAACAAGTAATTAGGGAATTCCTTGGCAGTTCATGACCTCAAAGCAATAAAATGCACTTAATTGTAAAGGAAACAATGGCGCCTCTACAGCACCCACGAGAGAGAGAGAGAGAGAGAGAGAGAGAGAGAGAGAGAGAGAGAGAGAGAGAGAGAGAGAGAGAGAGAGAGAGAGAGAGAGAGAGAGAGAGAGAGATGAGAGATGAGAGAATAAGTACAAAAAAAATATAGGATTGTGAAAGTGAGGAAGAAAGGATGGAAAAAAATTTAAAGAAAGATGAGAGGAACGAAGGAAAATACAGGAAGAATAGGAGGGAGCAAGCAAGAAAACAGAAAATGAAGGAAGGCAAGAAAAAAAGGAAGAAAGAAATGAGGGAAGGTAAAACTAAAAAAAAAAAAAGAAAAGAGGAAAGGAGAAAGAAAAAAATATGAAACCGTTACAGGTGTGAAAATGAGACCTAAGTTGCAAGATATCCTTTCTCGACTTAGGCAACTTACGAAACAAATTAGAGGCATCTAGCAAGGACGTCCTCAGTGGCAGTGAGGTGATGCAAGGCAGTAATGGAGAGGCGGGGCGGGGCGGGGAGAGGTGGGTAAGACCAGAGAGGGATGACAGGAGAAAAGACAGGAGAAAAGAGAACAGGAGACAGGAGAAAAGAGCGGAAGAGAGGCGTGGAACTTAGAGCAAGAGGACGAATGGGAAGATTAGAGGAAATAAAATAGAGGGAAGTGGAAGGAAAACAAAAGGGTGAGATTGGAGTTGGAATTATTAATAAAACCAGTGATGGAAGTGGACAAGGGTGAGATACAATAGTGAATGGAGAGAAACAGATAGGTGGTGACTGATGTAAACAGGATAAAGACAATGGAACAATAAAATAAAGAGGAGGAGAGAAAAGAAAAAAAAACGACTAAGAACATAAAGATAGAAAATAAGGAAGGAAGGAATTAATGAATGAATCAATCAAGCAAAGAAGAAAGAATGAGAAGAAAACAAGCAAGCAATCGAGCAAGTAAGCAAACAAGGCTAGAAGCAAGGAAATAAAGATACAGAAAAGGCACGAAAGGCTGGAAAGGAGAAATGCATATGTGGTGAATGGATAGCGGCGCAGTCCAGTGCTCCTCCTGCTTCAATGTTACGAGATAGTATAGCGTATTCATTCCTCCGACACGTGCCTCTTTCATGACCGAACCCCGCGCCGACCCTCGCCTCGCCAGGAACCACAGTAAGGCCCTCCTTCTCCTGCAAGCACCGCGCCCTCGTAACAAGTGGCGCCTCTCTGCGGCTCCAAACTCATCCACCTGAATAAGTGAATAGCGCCAGGAACTCCCAGCTGAACTGCAGAGTGTAGAGTAACGTATGATGCTACGTATTTCCATTGCTCTTTTTTATTTGAGTGTCTGTCTCAGAGTTCCAGTAATATCAAGTAGTGGTAAAAAAGATGAAGTGAAAAAAGTCGAGTGAATTTTTTTTTTTTTTTTTGTTTCCACGTGATACAAAGTAGTTTTTAAAAGTAATGCCTTGATAGTACTGCTGCTTTTTGTAACTGAAAGAGTGATTGTGGTGGTGGTGGTGGTGGTGCTGGTGTTGATGGTAGTAGTAGTAGTAGTAGTAGTAGTAGTAGTAGTAGTAGTAGTAGTAGTAGTAGTAGTAGTAGCAGTGCGTCGTATGTAAAAGTAGTAGTAATTATCATAAAGGCTACAATGTAAGTGTGTGTGTGTGTGTATGTGTGTGTGTGTGTGTGTGTGAACAGCGCGCGAAAGAGCAAGCGAACGAGCGCAATATAGAAGAAAGAAACTCCCGTTGTTTTAAGAATAAGGTAAAGAAAGTTAACGATTACCAATAAGGCGGAGGGAGGGAGAGAACCTGACGCCTTAGAGAGGAAGGGAAGGAGGGAGGGAGGGAAGGAAAGTATAAAAGAAAAGAAAAAGACGAAAGAGAGGAAGGGAAATGAACA
>NC_087155.1:21000055-21020055 GCF_035594125.1 Scylla paramamosain | reverse complement strand
GCGTGAATTGAAAGAAGGGTGAGTTATAAGTGCTCGCTACTCCCCAGAGACAATAAGAGGAGGAGCTCCCTGTTCATCGTCATTTAATATCATATCATTTTAATTAGATTATGGTGGTTATGTGTTATCGTCTCGTTTGGTGCCGTCTACTCAGAAGTGTTTGTGTCGCGGCTGGATCCGTTTAGCACTTGTTTACCGCGCTCGGGTTCTCAGTTCATTTCTCTTCGCTATGTTAAAATTTTCATCTTTATGTAGTAGATTCTATCACATTATATCACTATGTACGCTGTAATATTCCGTGGTATCATAATGCATTAGTGAAATTGAGTTCACTCGTATCCAATGCTACCTTTCAACTTAATATCATAGTAATAAAACCCAACTTTTTATGGCAAGTCAAGTTTCCCTGAGTTGTGTTGCCGCGCCACGAGGGAGCACAGCAGGCGAGGCCATGACGCCACGGTGTTGAAGTCAGCGCACTACTTCGCCACGTGCCTCCCTTCATTTCACAAGAAACGCTTTGCCTGCTAAACACTGAGCTCGTCTCCTTTCATCTACATAACAACGCAGCCCGTCCCTCCCTCCCTCCCTTCCTCCCTCCCTCTCTCCCCCCACTGGTCTTCTCCAGCTATTACACTTCGGGGGGACGCGGCTCGCTGGGATAGTGGGAAATATTTTGCGTGCATATTCTATAAAGAAGAGATTCTTTTCGCACGAAATACTGCCACACTTGTTGACACACTTTCATATACTTTACATATAGAAGCTGGGCAAAATTCCACACACACACACACACACACACACACACACACACACACACACACACACACACACACACACACACACACACTTCTTTCCTTACTTTTCCAGCAACATGTCGAAAGAATGTCGAAAGAAAAAAAAATAGTACCAACTCATAAAGTAAGAGAGAAGCTGTCGAGTGTTAAAGATCAGCGTGTGTTTCCTCGTTATCACATAAGTAGAGGGCGGTGAGCCGAGCTGCGCCGCCACAAAGTTGAAACCAGTAGGGAAGTACAAAAGGAAGGTGAACTTATCAACTTACCAGGGAACTTTTCGACCGAAGCTCTCCACACAAAGACAAAAGAAAGGGAAGTAAGAGGAAGCCTATCCGACTGAGTTGGTTGCTATGGAGAAGAAAAGGCGTTATAAGTAAAGTGTGTGTGTGTGTGTGTGTGTGTGTGTGTGTGTGTGTGTGTGTGTGTGTGTGTGTGTGTGTGTGTGTGTGTGTGTGTGTGTGTGTGTGAGAGAGAGAGAGAGAGAGAGAGAGAGAGAGAGAGAGAGAGAGAGAGAGAGAGAGAGAGAGAGAGAGAGAGAGAGAGAGAGAGAGAGAGAGAGAGAGACTACCACAACTACTATCAATCTCACATACACAATCAGTCTCAGGTATCAACAGGTATCATAAAGTGCCCACAGAACGACCGCTTCATTGACACAAAGCACAAAACGCTGTAATGTGAAACTCATCTCATAATGTCACGGCGGCACTCCAACCCAACGCGTACAGTGCCACCAAACTGCAGCAGAGTGAGGGCAGGGCCGCCTCCTATGTAGTGCCGCGTTATAAGGCCATAAATACACTAATGAATCCACTATACACGGGTGCAATTATCAGTTATAAGGTAATACATTAAACTCGCACACATGGCTTTTGTTATAATCTGCAATAGTGTGAGAACGATCTACACACACACACACACACACACACACACACACACACACTCTCTCTCTCTCTCTCTCTCTCTCTCTCTCTCTCTCTCTCTCTCTCTCTCTCTCTCTCTCTCTCTCTCTCTCTCTCTCTCTCTCTCTCTCTCTCTCTCTCTCTCTCTCTCTCTCTCTCTCTCTCTCTCTCTCTCTCTCTCTCTCTCTCTCTCTCTCTCTCTCTCTCTCTCTCTCTCTCTCTCTCTCTCTCTCTCTCTCTACACACACACACTCTCTCTCTCTCTCTCTCTCTCTCTCTCTCTCTCTCTCTCTCTCTCTCTCTCTCTCTCTCTCTCTCTCTCTCTCTCTCTCTCTCTCTCTCTCTCTCCACACACACACACACACACACGCACAGATAGGCAAGTAGACAGACACGCAAACAAACAAAAAGGAAAAAAATAACATATGAAAAAGAAAAAAGAAAATAAAGAAAAAATGAGAGAACGGCTTTGAGGTGTTTTTTTTTTTCCACCTTTTTCCCAACCATTTACTCCCCTTGGCCAGTCTGCGCAATACATAAAAGACAAGGAAAACAATACATCAAACACGGACCAACCAAATTCTGGGCACATTCTACAAGTACACGCGTCTGTCTATATATTTCCCCTCACCAATTTATTGAATTCCTCACCAAGACACGTTCCTCACTCCTAACTTTCTTTCCGTGCCTTTCCAGATCTCTTCCGCATTTCACTGAGGCTGCGGCGTCCAAGCGGTATCCTTTCATAATAAGACACAAAAGAATGGAGAAGAAGAACTTGAAGAATAAGAGAAAGAATGGAGGGGAGGGGAAGGGAGGGAAAGACTTGAGAGACAGACAGGCAAGAGAAAGTATGTCGAAAATAGAGGAAAGAGAACAAAGGAGAGAGTGAGAAGAGGAGGGAGGGATGGAGGAAGGTGGGAAAGAAGGACTGAAAGAGGGAAGAAATGGAAGGGAAAGTATGCTGAAAGGAGAAGAGAAGGAAAAAAAGAAAGAGGAGGAAAGGGATGTAGGAAAAAAGGAAACTAGCAAAGGATGAATGATTAGAAGGAAGAAAGAAAGAGGAAACGAAGGAGAGAGAAGTGGAAGAGAGAAAGACAAAAGAAAGATGAAAATCGAAAAGAAAGGAGAAACAAACGAGTGGATAGAGAAGAAAGAGAACGTAAGAACGAGTAGATGCAGTAAAAAAATGAGTTAAGGGAGAAGAAAGTAGAAAAAGAAGGGAGAGAAAAGAGAAGATAGTGAAAAAAAGGAAGATACGTTAGGAGGCGGTGGACAGACGGAGAGATGGAAAGGAAAATAATCTAGAGAGAGAAAATGGCCGTGGGGAGTAAAGGAGAGAAAAAAAAAAGAGAAGTGGAAGAGAAAAAGAGTAAGGGAGGAAAGAAAAATAAAACGAAGTAAGATGACGTACGACAGACAGAAGGAGAAGGAAAAAAATAAAGAGGGGACGAAAGAATGAATGTGGGAAAGGAAGGAAGACGAGAAAGAAGAAGTTAGAAAAGAACGAAAGAAAGAAGTGGATTGGATAAAGGAGAAAAAAAAAGACAAAGTAAGGAGAAAAAAGAATGCAAGGAAGGAAAAGAATGAGAGGAAGAAAAGAATGAAAGGGAGAGAATGAATGAAAGGTGAATGGAAAGCACTGGAAGGAGGGAAAAATAAAAGAAAGAGGGAGAAAATTCATAAAAGCAGAACGAAAAAGAATGCAAAAAAGGAAAAAAATGGAGCGAGGCAGGAAGGTACGGAGTCAAAAGAGTAAGAAAAAATAAAAGAGGAGGAAAATAATGGAAAGAAAAAAAGGAACAGAAGAAGGAAGAAAAAGACTAGAAAGATCAGAAGAAAGAAGGAAGTGAGGCAGGAGGATAAGGAATGGAAGAAAACAACGGAAGAAAAGAAAAAAAGAATAAAAGGGGAAAGAAAAGACTAGAAGATCAGAAGAAAGAAGAGAGGCAGGAGAGTAAGGAACAGAAGAAAACAGTGAAAGGAAGGAAAAAAAAAACGAATAGGAGAAAAAAAACAAGGGAAAAGAAAGAAAGGCGTGAAGCAGGAGAGTAAGAAATGGAAGAAAACAGTGGAAGGAAGGAAAAAAAGGGGAATAAGAGTAAGGAAGACTTGAAAGATCAGAAGAAAGAAGGGAACGAGGCAGAATGGTAAGGAATGGGAGAGGAACAACGGGAACCCTGCGTTGGCGTTAACCGTGTTCTGTTCTACTTGGCCGGAAACAATGTGACCTTTGTGCCGACTCAAGAGCTTGTGCCTTGAGATTGTACTGCTGGGAGGGCCTGATAGCCTCCTTCCCTTCTTTTCCTCCTATCACTACTACTGCGACTGATATTATTTTCTCCTCGTCCGCCCTTCTTTTCTCTCTCTCTCTCTCTCTCTCTCTCTCTCTCTCTCTCTCTCTCTCTCTCTCTCTCTCTCTCTCTCTATCTCTCTCTCTCTCTCTCTCTCTCTCTCTCTCTCTCTCTCTCTCTCTCTCTCTCTCTCTCTCTCTCTTTCTCTTGCACTTTTCATTATGTGTATTATCTTTGCCTTCGTTTATTGTTGCCATATTTCTCCTTCTCCTTCTTCTTCTTCTTCAACTTTTTCTCCTTTTCCTCCTCCTCCTACTTCTTGGTCATCCTTCTTCTCATTTTTCCTCCTCTATGCTTCATTTTCACCTTTGTTTTCTTATCTTTGTCGTGCTCTTTCTTCCTCTCCCTCCTCCTCCTCCTCCTCCACCTCCTTCATTTCTTCCTCGTCTTGCACCTCCTCCAGCTTCTCTTCATCCACAAAAGGAGAGGATGGACGGAAAATCCCTCACTCCATTTCGCAGTATTTATTATCAGTGTCTGCAAAATCCAGCGGGATGTATCGGAGTCCCTTAGCCACTCCTGCAGGTCCTCGCCGCCGCCTAACGGGTTACACGCGAAAACCATAAATATCTCCCAGCTTTAGCCACAGCTCACGAAATTGCTTTCCAGGGTATTGACGCAGAGGAGCAAGGTGCAAGGAGCAGTGCCTATGAGGGTGTGTGGGCTGGACAGGACGGGAAGGCAGGATAAAGTATAGTAAATCAGTAGGAATAAGTAATATGGGAATCACCAATGGGAGTAAGCCACGTTTTGTCGGATGAGGAAGGTGCGGGGAGCATTATTTATGGTGTGTGGGCTGGGTTGGACGGGAAGGTAGGGAAGAGTATAGTAACTCAGTGTTAAGGGGTAGTAGAGCGAATAAGAGGGTTTTTGTCAGGTATAGAGTGGACCGGAGGAAAATGAAGAAGGTACATGGAATATTGCCTATGAGGACGGGCGGGTGGGTTTGGTAGACGGTAGGGACGGGAAGGCGGGAGGGGTGTAGTAAGTCAATGTTCAGGAATGCTAGTGGGAATAAGAAGCGTTTTGTCAGGGTAACATTGACTAGCAGACGAAGATGAAGAAAGTGTGAAGGTGGAAAGTTGAGTTCCCCTCCTCTGCCTCTTACTTGGCCCTCGACACACATATTTTATCTTCATCTTGCACGACACACACACAGAATAGGAAAGGACATGTCTCTTGGATTATTAATAGTAATCTTATGCCCCACCAGAAGACCGTGTGTGTGTGTGTGTGTGTGTGTGTGTGTGTGTGTGAGCTGTTCTATACCCTTCCCAACGTTAAGAGAGTCTCTCCCATAACTAAAAAAAAAAAAAACTACTGTCTATCTTACATACAGTATAAGGGAAAGGATAGAGGGATAACACTTCCTTCTCAGACAGTCCAGCTCATCACAACCTCGTCAGGCTCAAGAGATCTGTTGATGTTCGTTCTTCCTTTCGTTCCTTTGTGATGCAGGTCGGAGTGGAACACGAGTACCTCCTCAGCACAATGAGGAAAGATTATCCACTCGTATGCTACAATAATGTTTGAAAAGAAATAGAGAAGAGAAAACGAAGAGGTGTGGATTTTTACGAGATGCTTTTATTTAATACTGTATTGCTCATATCTTTACAATAACTGGTTACGAATTTCCCTCTGTCATCTCATCCTGTGGTATAATTTCCCATCCATTTGTCAGTCATCACCTAACACCATCACCACCTTCACCACCCATTACCTCCAAGTGGTTTTAAAGTAGGGTACTGTGTCCTCCATCACCCTGTACCCATTCACCAATCATCCCCAGCACAGTACATCACACCCCATCACTCCCCATCACCACCCACCACACACAGGTAAATGATGCGTCCACAAATTATGAAATATAGGAGTATGGTGGGCGCCAAAATTACGGCTTCTTCTTTTTATTTATTTATTTTTTATTTTTTTCCGTGCTGTGGTATTGATAAAGTAACAGTGGTGGTGGTGGTGGTGGTGGCGGTGGTGGTGGTATTTTAGTAGTAGTAGTAGTAGTAGTAGTAGTAGTAGTAGTAGTAGTAGTAGTAGTAGTAGTAGTAGTAGTAGTAGTAGTAGTAGTAGTAGTAGTAGCAGTAAAGGTAAATAATACAACAAACACAACACCAACAAATGACAAGCAGACATGAAAGAAAGTTATAATTATGAATAAAAAATAATCAAACAATATAACTCACAAATTCGCGAAACAAAATTACAAGAAAATTACATTCACAAAACATACTAACAGTATATAATATTCCCTTCCAGTTAAGATTCACACAAACCAATAAAACATAAACAAAACACAACAACAAAACATACATTGTAATAACAGAGGCTTCAGTCAACTCCCAACTAAACCACAAACCGGATACTTCTATCTATCACTCCCTTCCATGACTCGCCTCACCTCGCCTACCCTTTCCCTTCCCAGCACACCACAAGGCATCTCTTCCACACCTGTCTCCTGCCTTCCTTTCTCCATCCCACGCACAGCCCACAGCCACACCAGCAGCGAGGACGGGCATCAGGTGGCCTTCTGGTGCATGTCGTTACCTTTAGTGTCACTTTTCCATATCGCTCCATCTGTTGCAAGGAGGAAAGACGAGGACTTGGGAAGGAATAGGGAAGAAAAGCTGAAGAACGTAAAAGAAGAACAAGGAGCTGCAAACGTGTTCTTTACGAAGGTGTGATAAACGTGAATGTCATCACCTAAGCTGAAGTGAGGGAGGATAGTAAAGATAGAGAATGTGTAACGGTAAAGGTAAAAAATATAGGATTATGTGGAAAAAGAAGGAGGAAGAGGAGAAGGAGGCAAGAGAAGAAAATTGCTATGCTAGATAAAGTTTATGAAGTCTCACTTGGATTATAAAGGTGCCCCTAACTCTTCTGACAGTATAACTATCGTCACTACTGGACATTGGTCGCCAGTGCTCACCACTAAGCGGCATTAGTCATCATTATCAAGTCGCCAGTGACCGATTTCGACAAAAAAAAAAAAAAAAAATTCATTGTTTACCCTGAATTTCCATAAGGCAAAGTATACAGCGATATGCATTTAGCGGCGGAACACGCGATGGATCCTTTCCCTCCATACAGTTTATTCAATAGCTGACGTTTGAACTAGGACGGCACAAAATAACGCATAATAAATTACGGTCGCGTCAATATACGCCAATATACAGCGTCAAAAATGAAAGAGGAAATTGCATCACACACCGGAATTTAGCGAATTTCCCCGCGTGATGGAAAGCGTTCTGGTTTTTTCACCTTTTTTTTTTATACATTCCCCATCCTGTTTGTTTAACGAGAGGTGGAAACCCAGTAATGACATAACAAATCACTCCCGCACCTTTCCTGTAATCGCATTCTTGCTTTGTTAGCCTTCAAAACCTGTCATTTCAAATCCTGGCTGTCCGTGCGTGCTGTCACATTCTTCAGTTATGGTAAACAGGTCTCACAAATGGGTACATGATTCATAAGTTAACTAAAAAAGAAATCAGTCCCCCCCCTCAGAGTAAGGAATCATTAGAATAGACTCAATAATTAGGTTTTCAGTGCCTAGCCGAAGCGAAACCTTAATTAAAAAGAATAAATATATGAACATGATAGGTGGATACAGGTACGAACGTGTTATAAAGGGAACGCCACGTGTAAGTCTGCTGATTTCTTGCAGCTTCCCTTATGTTCTTACGACATTTCTGCGGAGATAGAAACGTAATCAGTCAGTCGATCATTCTAACAATCTGTCAATCAATAAGACAATCAAGCAATCGTCTCCATAAAGCTAAACAACGTGGCCAAGTTTCTCTCTGGAAATATAACATAGCTTCCTGTGTTTAGGGTCAGAACAGAACATGCCACCTTTTGTCCCTCAGAGGGTCGATTCATCTATACTAGACGCTTCTGGTTAGGCGCGTTCTCATCACCATCCCCGAGGATCTGAAACCAATTTGTGCTGGTAATTTCTGGAGCGATGGTTCTTTTTCTGCCTAGAGTCACTGCACGGGATGACAAGGGTAGGAAGAGTAGGAGGAAAGAAAGAAGAAGAAGAAGAAGAAGAAGAAGAAGAAGAAGAAGAAGAAGAAGAAGAAGAAGAAGAAGAAGAAGAAGAAGAATGAGGTTGTGTGATGTCTTAATGAAAAAAGGAGCATGAAAAGGTTTCAAAAGGAGGTGCGTGAGAGAAAGGAGGAATAATGGTGGTGGTGCGGACGTGAGGTGATGATGATGATACAAGTAGCGGTGGTGGTGGTGGTGGTGGTGGTGGTAGTGGTATTACGTTACTTATCTCCACTAAAAATATACATGTTTTCTTCAAAAGACACTTCATTACACACACACACACACACACACACACACACACACACACACACACACACACACACACACATATTTTCCCACAGACCCGTCACAACAATCATTCACATCCCGAGGCATTAAAACTCCCGAGAAAAGGTGGCGGTATCACACGTCGTCAAGGCAGCAGCAGCCAGCCGCCAACCAGCCACTCGTGCCATCGGGGCCGCGGCTCAATGGCTGCAGGGTCCTGGGGCTTCGCTAGGGACGACGGTCAGACGGGGGAATGAGGCCATGCGTAAAGGGACACCCAGAATATATTAAAAATGGGCAAGATTGAGATGTGTGTTAGGTTTCCCAAACCTTGTCGGCGACGCAACTATCTTGATGATAGTACGTGTGGTGAGGCAAGAAATAATGCGAATCCAGGAACAGTCTCCAGATAGCTGTTCCTCTTGGAGACGTATGGCGCACCGCTGGGCTCAACTTACACCATCCATCGCGAGCCACTTTAGCCGCATCGCTCCAGGAAAACTTATTGAAACCACGCGTGATGGTAAGTCATGTTCCTCCCACCGTAACGACTCAGCAATGCCCTCAGTCTTCTTTTGAGGAAACGCTAACATACTGCCACTTAAACCGACCGAGGTGCATCAGTGGTGGCAATGGTGATGGTGGTGGTGGTGGTGGCGGGAGCAATGCAGAGAACGTAGTGGTGATAGCAGTGGTGGCGATGGTAGCGGTGACAGTAATGGTGGTAAGGTCAGTGAGAACGGAGCCTCATCTCACCCCTTGTTGAATATTATCGTTTTCCTTTCCGTTTCCAGCGCTGTTTCCTCCCTCTTCCCTTTGTTTATTATAGCTCCCCTTGCCTCTGCCGGCATTACTCCAGCCCTCGCAGCACCAACCAACATCACAGCCTCTTCGCCTGTAATATTCCAGTCACAATAAGTCTTGCACGCACAATATAGCCCGCATTCAGAAACGCTTTGCTCTTTCACTATGACTATTTTTAGAGGCCACAGAGATGATTTGCCGGGTGTCACTTTTATCATAGAAACACCCTTGAAAACCTATGTAACTTCAACTAGAGCCTTTTGAAAGTAGTGGAGGTGCGGGCCAGATTTGTTTCAGAACATGGGCCATATACTTAAAGATACTAGATGTGCATACAGGGCGTTCAAAGCCAGTACCGGGCACATTTACAATCCTGCGTGCCGTGGTACACCAGGCGCAGCTCATCTAGGATTATAATAACGTGGATTGATTTCGCGTCAGTACTCAGAGATACGAAGAAAGTGGACGAGTAATATTCCTCATAGTGTATTGTTAGCGCTGCTGCGACTACTACTACTACTACTACTACTACTACTACTGTGTGTGTGTGTGTGTGTGTGTGTGTGTGTGTGTGTGTGTGTGTCAAGGAGTATGCCAAAGGGCGCAAAACATCTTTTTTTTTTTATATGTAGGAGGGACACTAGCCAAGGGCAACAAAAAAAAAAAGAAAAAAAAAACCCACTGAGATGCCAGTCCCAGAAAAGGGTCCATAGCGGTAGTCAAAAATTAAAGGATAAATGTCTAGAAATCTCCCTCTTGAAGGAATTCAAGTCATAGGAAGGTGGAAATACAGAAGCAGGCAGGGAGCTCCAGAGTTTACCAGAGAGAGAGATGAATGATTGAGAATACTGGTTAACTCTTGCATTAGAGAGGTGGACAGAATAGGGGTGAGAGAAAGAAGAAAGTCTTGTGCAGCGAGGCCGCGAGAAGAGAGGAAGCATGCAGTTAGCAAGATCAGAAGAGCAGTTAGCATGAAAATAGTGGTGAAGACAGCAAGAGATGCAACATTGCGGCGACGAGAGAGAGACTGAAGACAGTCAGTTAGAGGAGAGGAGTTGATGAGACGAAAAGCTTTTGATTCCACCCTGTCTAGAAGAGCGGTATGAGTGGAAACCCCAGACATGTGAAGCATACTCCATACATGGACGGATAAGGCCCTTGTACAGAGTTAGCAACTGGGGGATGAGAAAAACTGGCGGAGACGTCTCATAACACCTAACTTCATAGAAGCTGTTTTAGCTAGAGATGAGATGTGAAGTTTCCAGTTCAGATTATAAGTAAAGGACAGACCGAGGATGTTCATTGTAGAAGATGGAGACAGTTGAGTGTCATTGAAGAAGAGGGGATAGTTGTCAGGAAGATTGTGTCAAGTTGATAGATGAAGGAATTGAGTTTTTGAGCCATTGAACAATACCAAGTTTGCTCTGTCCCAATCAGAAATTTTAGAAAGATTAGAAGTCAGGCGTTCTGTGGCTTCCCTGCGTGAAATGTTTACTTCTTAAAGGGTTGTATGTCTATGAAAAGACGTGGAAAAGTGCAGGGTGGTATCATCAACGTAGGAGTGGATACGACAAGAAGCTTGGTTTAGGTCATTGATGAATAATAAGGAGAGAGTGGATGACTGGACAGAACCCTGAGGAACACCACTGTTAATAGATTTAGGAGAAGAACAGTGACCATCTACCACAGGAGCAACAGAACGGTCAGAAAGGAAACTTGAGATGAAGTTACAGAGAGAAGGATAGAAGCCGTGGGAAGGTAGTTTGGAAATCAAAGCTTTGTGCCAGACTCTATCAAAAACTTTTGATATATCCAAGGCAACAGTAAAAGTTTCAACAAAATCTCTAAAGGAGGATGACCAAGACTCAGTAAGGAAAGCCAGAAGATCATTAGTAGAGCGGCCTTGACGGAACCCATACTGGCGATTAGAGAGAAGGTTGTGAAGTGGGAGATGTTTGAGAATCTTCCTGATGAGGATAGATTCAAAAACTTTAGATAGGCAGGAAATTAAAGCAATAGGACGGTCGTTTGTGGGATTAGAACGGTCACCCTTTTTAGGAACAGGCTGAATGTAAGCAGACTTCCAGCAAGAAGGAAAGGTAGATGTTGACAGGCAGAGCTGAAAGAGTTTGACTAAGCAATGTTCAAGCACGGAGGCACAGTTTCGGAGAACAATAGGACGGATCCCATCAGGTCCATAAGCATTCCGAGGGTTTAGGCCAGCGAGGGCATGGAAAACATCATTGCGAAGAATTTTAATAGGTAGCATGAAGTAGTCAGAGGGTGGAGGAGAGGGAGGAACAAGCCTTGAATCGTCTAAGGTAGAGTTTTTAGCAAAGGTTTAAGCGAAGAGTTCAGCTTTAGAAATAGATGTGATAGCAGTGGTGCCATCTGGTTGAAATAAAGGAGGGAAAGAAGAAGAAGCAAAAATATTGGAGATATCTTTGGCTACATGCCATAAGTCACGAGGGGAGTTAGATCTTGAAAGGTTTTGACACTTTCTGTTAATGAAGGAGTTTTTGGCTAGTTGGAGAACAGACTTGGCATGGTTCCAGGCAGAAATATAAAGTGCAAGAGATTCTGGTGATGGAAGGCTTAGGTACCTTTTGTGGGCCACCTCTCCATCATGTATAGCACGAGAACAAGTTGTGTTAAACCAAGGTTTGGAAGGTTTAGGTCGAGAAAAAGAGTAAGGAATGTACGCCTCCATGCCAGACACTATCACCTCTGTTATGCGCTCGGCACACAAAGACGGGTCTCTAACACGGAAGCAGTAGTCACTCTAAGGAAAATCAGCAAAATTCCTCCTCAGGCTCCCTTAACTAGCAGAGGCAAAACGCCAGAGGCACCTTCGCTTAGGGGGATCCTGAGGAGGGATTGGAGTGATAGGACAAGATACAGATATGAGATTGTGATCGGAGGAGCCCAATGGAGAAGAAACGGTGACAGCATAAGCAGAAGGATTAGAGGTCAGGAAAATGTCAAGAATGTTGGGCGTATCTCCAAGACGGTCAGAAATACGAGTAGGGTGTTGCACCAATTGCTCTAGGTCATGGAGGATAGCAAAGTTGAAGGCTAGTTCACCAGGATGGTCAGTGAAGGGAGAGGAAAGCCAAAGCATGTGGTGAACATTGAAGTCTCCAAGAATGGAGATCTCTGCAAAAGGGAAGAGAGAATGTGCTCCACTTTGGAAGTTAAGTAGTCAAAGAATTTCTTATAGTCAGAGGAGTTAGGTGAGAGGTATACAGCACAGATAAATTTAGTTTAAGAGTGACTCGACATTCGTAGCCAGATGGTGGAAACTCGGAAGATTCAAGAGCGTGGGCACGAGAGCAGGTTAAGTCGTTGCGCACATAAGCGCAACATCCAGCTTTGGATCGAAAATGAGGATAGAGAAAGTAGGAGGGAACAGAAAAGTGGCTACTGTCAGTTGCCTCAGACACCTGCGTTTCAGTGAGGAAAAGAAGATGAGGTTTATAAGAGGAGAGGTGGTGTTCTACAAATTGAAAATTAGATCTTAGACCGCGACTGTTGCAGAAGTTAATGAAGAAAAAGTTGAGGGGGTGACAAGACACTTAGGGTCGTTGTCAGAAGGGCAGTCCGACCTGGGGACATTTGTGGTCCCCTCCTCAGATGGGGACTCCGAGGCTGGTGTAGGAGTCGCCATGATAATTTTGAATTTTTGAGTGAAGGGTGTGTGTGTTATAAGGTGCTTGTAGTTTTGTGTGGAGGAAGAGAGTTGTATTTAGAGGGCAGGCTGTGACTGCCCCCTTGTATTGTGAGGCACAAAAGGAAACGTTCAGTGAGGTCACAGCTGGGTTTAATGATAAGTTCACAGCACCCCCTGATCCAGTCAGGTGCTTTAGACCTGACTGGGAGTAATTGTCGTTCCGGCAGGTGCCTACTGCCTCCTCCTGGTACATGACACTACCTGAAAATAAAAATAAAAAAGAATAGAAGATTTCAAAAAGTTGGGCAATCTGATATCCACAATGGCTCGTCTTTGTTATTGTCTCTGGTTCTCATCTTTTGTACCCTCCCTTTACTCCTCCTCCTCCTCCTCCTCCTCCTCCTCCTCCTCCTCCTCCCTCCTTTTATAACTACTATTGCTGCCAATTCTGCTGCTGTTATTGCTACTATCACTTCTGCTCTCCATTACTGTCACAAGATGAGTCAATCATACTCCTCCCAACATTTATTTCTTCCGCCGGCTATTTCCTCTTCCCTGTCTTTCCCCTTCTGTCTCCGCCTCCTCCCTCCTACCATTATGTATAGTACCTGTCACCGAATGTGAGTGGATTTTACTTTTTTCGGCTCCGTGATGTTTTGTCTAAGTATACATTTCGTCTTCAGAGGTACACTAAATTATATAGTGAGAGGGTTTGCGTATTGTAATGACTCAAAGAAGGTGAATAAGACAAGCAACCTCTCAGGCAGGAATGAGAGGAATCGGACCAAATGTGTTTCCCCAAGACACCAGAAGGCAGTGTGGCGTGGTATTGGTTTAAACTCCTCAGCATTTTTGGAGACACCTTTTCTTGGCACGGAAGTGTGTGTGTGTGTGTGTGTGTGTATGTGTGTGTGTGTGTGTGTGTGTGTGTGTCAGTCCTCACAACATTACTGGGCACCCGCGAGATTTTATTACGAAAATATTCATTGAAAAAAAAAAAGTTATTGTTGATAATTCATTCGTGAATGTAGAAATGCGATTGAAGCACAGTAGAATGATAATGATGATAACAATAATGATGAAATGAATAAAGTAAAACCAATTCCTAGATATTATCTGTACGAGTCAATACTTTCATCTCTACTTTTCCCGAATAAAAAAGTAGAATTTCGTTGTTATACTTTGTTTGATTAACTGACTTTAAGTTATGAAGCAAATCCAAAACTTAAAAAGTATATGCAAAAAGTAAATAAATGAATAAATAATATATAAATAAACAATATATGTATGTATATATATATATATATATATATATATATATATATATATATATATATATATATATATATATATATATATATATATATATATATATATATATATATATATATATATATATATATATATATATATATATATATATATATATATATATATATATATATATATATATATATATATATATATATATATATATATATATATATATATATATATATAACTAAGTAGCTGCAGCAATACGCTTATTGGCATTATGGAGGGGCGGTGACCGAGAGATCAGCGCTCGGACGTGGTAATCTCGGTTACCATAGGTGGAGTCCCATCGGAACCTGACTATCTTTCAAACCACTGCCGAGTGATGGAATACTATCCATATGCTTCCAAGGTACATTATCTTTGACGGCGACTGCATTGCAGAGCTTTGGGGACGGCATGAACCTCCGCAAGGATGTCACCACGGGAGGAAGCCGACAGAAATTACGTGACGACCATTTAGGGGCCCAAAATCAGAAGCTGCATTAGAGCTGTCTACCGGCGCTATAGCAGAAAACTGAAGACAAGCAAGATAAGGCAGCCTCTTGATGTGCTGTTTTTATTTGCACGATGATGAACGAAAGCACCATCGCTATTAGTAAATAGCTATTAGAAAATAGGAGGTAAACATTTCACGCAGGGAAGCCACAGAACGCTTGACTTCTGATCTTTCTAAAATTTCTAATTGGGGCAGAGCAAACTTGGTATTGTTCAATGCCTCAAAAACTCAATTCCTCCATCTATCAACTCGACACAACCTTCCAGACAACTATCCCCTCTTCTTCAATGACACTCAACTGTCCCCATCTTCTACAATGAACATCCTCGGTCTGTCCTTTACTTATAATCTGAACTGGAAACTTCACATCTCATCTCTAGCTAAAACAGCTTCTATGAAGTTAGGTGTTCTGAGACGTCTCCGACAGTTTTTCTCACCCCCCGCAGCTGCTGACTCTTTACAAGGGCCTTATCCGTCCATGTATGGAGTATGCTTCACATGTCTGGAGGGGTTCCACTCATACTGCTCTTCTAGACAGGGTGGAATCAAAAGCTTTTCGTCTCATCAACTCCTCTCCTCTAACTGACTATCTTCAGCCTCTCTCTCACCGCCGCAATGTTGCATCTCTAGCTGTCTTCTACCGCTATTTTCATCCTAACTGCTCTACTGATCTTGCAAACTGCATGCCACCCCTCCTCCCGCGGCCTCGCTGCACAAGACTTTCTTCTTTCTCTCACCCCTATTCTGTCCACCTCTCTAACGCAAGAGTTAACCAGTATTCTCAATCATTAATCTCTTTCTCTGGTAAACTCTGGAACTTCCTGCCTGCTTCTGTATTTCCACCTTCCTATGACTTGAATTCCTTCAAGAGGGAGGTTTCAAGACACTTATTCATCAATTTTTGACTACTGCTTTGACCCTTTTATGGGACTGGCATTTCAGTGGGCATTTTTTTTTATTGGATTTTTGTTGCCCTTGGCCAGTGTCCTTACTACATAAAAAAAAAATAAAATAGCAAGAACTACAAGAGCGTGCTACTCTAGAAAAAGAGATCCCGTATTGCTGTTATCAGCATTCGCATGAAACAAAGACAAGAAACACACTGGGAGAAATTAACCGTCGTCCTCAGAAACCTCCAGATGTTGCGAAATTGCGCAATAATCCTCAGCGGCGAGTATCAATTAACTTTGTTGTATCAAGAGAGCAGGATTTTTACGAGCCAGACAAATGGAAAGTGCTGTGATGAAACATGAAGCCAGCAGCGGTAGCACGCTAATACCCAGACTGCAAATGAGGGATGAGGTTATAGTCTTTACAATGCCAACATTATGATTCCTTTCTCTCGCTTTCAGTTGTTTTACCAAAAAAGAGAAGGAAAAAAAGTTTGGCGTGAATTCCATGAATACAAAACATGCAAGCAATGTGTATGAAGCCCAACATAAACCTGTGAATAGTCATGCATTGTGTAGCCTTGCCCAGGATAGCGGACTGAAGCTAACATAAACTAAAGACCAGCTATGCACTGTGTAGCCTCGCCCAGCAGGAGAGCGGACTGGAGAGGCTGCCGCGGCGCTCACTGGACCGATGTGCACACAGCCTAATCCGTACGCGATCCTGTCATAGATCAGCTTCTGCAGAATGGTGATTGGTGAGCAACATCTGGCTGTGAATTGCAACACACGAGGAAGAGTGATCAGTAGCAATGGTTTTTTTTTTTTTTTTTTTCGTGTACACGTTCCTTTTGGTGTGTGCACTTTGGGTTGTATTTTAGTATCGGAATATAGAGGCAGACAGGCACACATCATATTCACTCCGCAATGGTCTGGCAGCTACATCTCTCTCTGGCTGTGTTCACTTAAGGTCGTATTTCAATGACAGGATACAGAGGCAGACATACTCATACGTCATAGTCACTCAGTAATGGTTTGGTTGATTGCAAGGATGTTTATAGCTCATGTTTATATTGAGAAAACATCCAGACTAGCTAACAAGAAGAAAAAGCCACTCTCCACCTCTCACACACCAGGAAGTTATGACGAGATAAAAGGTTAGCAAAGTTATATTACTTCATCCCTCGGCTGCCGTGCTTCCTTAATTGCTTACCCTCGCTTCAAAGATGATACCAAGACGCCTGCAGCTATTTTTTCTATGCTTATATTCTACTTTTTTATGAAGAACACTGCCTGATACAACTTTCTTCTATATCAGCCTCAAGAATTTTCACTAACGAATCCCTTTTTCCTGATAATATTTATACATTAAGGAAATGGAATACTTGACTGCTGCTACACCGCACTGCTTCTTGCATTCAGGTGGCATCCAATTAAAGCTGAGGGCATAAAACTTCCCTGACGCATCATTTATGAAAAAAAATGTAGGCGAAAAAAAAAACACTTAATATGCAAATGAGATAGACACAATCGTATCCATGAAAGTACTCTCTCTCTCTCTCTCTCTCTCTCTCTCTCTCTCTCTCTCTCTCTCTCTCTCTCTCTCTCTCTCTCTCTCTCTCTCTCTCTCTCTCCTGCAGGGCCATACATTTCGCCTCGATCACCACCGGCATTCTCTAATATCGGCTATTGCTCTTACACATCAATTACCTACAATGCATCGCGTGCTTTCATATTGCAGTTCACAGCCAAATACATTAGTTTTTTAATATTTTCTACCCTTGAACTGCTCTTTGTGTTCCACCAAGACATATATCCAATCGCCCCCTTCCTCCTCCTCCTCCTCCTCCTCCTCCTCCTCCTCCTCCTCCTCCTCCTCCTCCTCCTCCTCCTCCTCCCCCTCCTCCTCCTCCACCTACTCTGTCTTAAAGCGCGTCCGTATTGGATCGAAGACTTGTAATATATATGAAAGCAGGAATTGCAGGGGAAGGGGAGAGAGGAACGCGAGCAGACAGAACAGGAGGCAGAGGAATTATGTGAAGGGAGAGACAACACGTATGAGGAAGAAATGAGGAACGTGAGCTTAGAGGAAAGACAGTTGAGGGGATGAAGTTTTGAAGGGAAGGGGGAAGATGAGGAAGAGGATGTTGGAAGTAAAGATGGGTAATAAGGAGACTAATTAAAGAGATATGCTAAAAGATGGAAGGTAATGACAGTAGATATCAGAAAGTGAGGGAGAAGTGGATGATTGCAGAAGAAATGAAGGGAAATAATGAAAAAAAAAAAAAAAAGTAAGAGAGGAGTTAAAATAGACCAAATGAAACGTGCTGGCAAAAATACGAGTGCAGGAAATAAAACATCAGACATGAGAGGGAATGAAGATGAAAAGTATTAGAAAGACGTATTATAAAGCGCCAAATGAAATGAGTATAAGAAATATGAATGTAAGAATTTAAATATAAGGTAAAAACGTAACGAGTATGAGGCAGCATGAGGCACACGTGTGAAGAAGTTATTATTAGGTGATCTACGCCATCGCTTAAAGTGTAGATTGGGTCATCAGGTATCGGAGATGGTCATTTTTCTCTCATGCCTTAATTAACATTCAAGAAGCAGGTGGTCTTACAGGTAGCCATGGTAACGTGTGATATAAATA
The DNA here is from genome assembly GCF_035594125.1 of Scylla paramamosain. NCBI lineage: Eukaryota > Metazoa > Arthropoda > Malacostraca > Decapoda > Portunidae > Scylla > Scylla paramamosain. The sequence continues at coordinate 21,001,840 of NC_087155.1, read as the reverse complement.
TGCCTCCTTCCTTCCTTCTTTCCTTGTTATCCTTCTTTGTTCTGTTCCTAATTTATAGCCTTATTCCTTTTTACTAGTGTGCTCTCTTTACCCCATCTTTCTTCCTTCACTCCTTTCTTCTCTCCTTGTTATCCTTCCTTGTTCCATACTTCACTCATAGCTTTCTTTTCATATTTCCTTTTACTAGTACTCTCCTTAAGCCTCCCTTCCTTCCTTCACCCACCTCTTTACCATATCTCTTTCATCTCCCAGTCCCGTTATCTCCTCTTCCTTCCTTCCCTCCATCCTTCTCTCTCTCTACCATAATTCTCTCATCTCCCAATACCTCTCTTTCCCTCTTTTTCTTTTGAAATTTCTCCGATTCTCTCGCCATCTTTCTTCCTCCTTTTACTTCATTCTTTTTTTTCCCATTTCTCTCTCTCTCTCTCTCTCTCTCTCTCTCTCTCTCTCTCTCTCTCTCTCTCTCTCTCTCTCTCTCTCTCTCTCTCTCTCTCTCTCTCTCTCTATAATCAAAGAGAGACAATATTCTGTGGGAAGTAAGTCGGTCAAGACAACGTCCTACACTCACTGGAAACGAGGCCTCTCATCTTAGAATCTCTAAGAGAAGTTAAATTCAATGTAAGCAAGTTGTATCAGAGAGGATGGAGGGCGATGAGTGAGAGGGGCAAGAGTGACATCGAGGGTGAAAGCGTCGGCAACAGGCTATAGTACTTGTAGCAAATCTTATTTTTTCTTCTACTGACCCTGTTTTCTTTTTCTTTTTTTTTTTCTAATGTAAGAGAGGACTGTGGGTTAAGGCAACAGAAAGTCTATATTAAAAAGGTCCACTGAAGGTGTCAGACCCCAAATGGTTTATCCAAAATTTGAAGAAGTTTTTGAAATATCCCTCTACAGTCCAGTGTTTCTCGATTACTTTCAATAAGCTGTGGTGGAAGTTTTTAGGGTGGTCTTCAAGAGTGTTTTTTTTTTTTTTTTTTTATTATTATTATTAATGTAGTCATAGTTTAAGGAGGAATATATGTCACCAATAATTAAAACACTCATGAAAACTCGGCCTTATAATTTTTGTGGCCTTCGAAATAAAAACAGTCCTCATAAGAGCCCAAAGCAGATGAGATGTTTTTGGATAAAGAAAGCCTTTGCAACGGCACTCCTTCATTCTGCTAAGTCTTTGTTTTCTTTAGTGCGTGCGTGCTTGTGTGTTGATGTGCTTCTTAGGGATTTCCTTCTAGTAGTTATTTATCTCGTCTTGCAGCTTCTCTCTCTCTCTCTCTCTCTCTCTCTCTCTCTCTCTCTCTCTCTCTCTCTCTCTCTCTCTCTCTCTCTCTCTCTCTCTCTCTCTCTCTCTCTCTCTCTCTCGCCAAGGTGCGTACATTAGGTCTTTCGTTCCTTCAGCTTCATATTACTTTTGAAGTCAAACAATAATCTTCCCATAGTGTCACTCGTACAGGTCAAGGTTCCTCCATGGGCAGGCTGGTGGTGGGTGGAAGGTCATCCTCATGATTACTGGGGCCAAGAGTTCCAAATGCCTGTTACTGTGTATTCCATTTTTCTATTCACTAATTGCCTTTCTGCCTCTGTTCCCCCTAAGCTTTTTTTCCCTCTCTCTCTCTCTCTCTCTCTCTCCTCTCTCTCTCTCTCTCTCTCTCTCTCTCTCTCTCTCTCTCTCTCTCTCTCTCTCTCTCTCTCTCTCTCTCTCTCTCTCTCTCTCTCTCTCTCTCTCATATATATAGTTTATTTTTCAGTTTTTTTTTTTTTTTTTGTCCTCTCAATGTTCCGGCATCC
>NC_087155.1:20980055-20995055 GCF_035594125.1 Scylla paramamosain | reverse complement strand
TAAATCTAAAATAAATATACGAAATGAGTAGATAAAAAGAGCACGGAGGGCCCTTATATGGAAGGTATTTACCCCACCATGGCTTCCCTCGCCCTCACCAGATGTTTCCTTGCTCGTGTAAAGGCGGATTAATTAAGGTCACCTGAAAATACGCTCGCCAGCCAATTAGTCTCAGCGGGTATTAATAAATGCGGCCACAAGTTGTATTTTAAATAGATATTGTGGCATTAATTAAACACTCGTACTGAGAACTAGACTAAACTCCCGCACTTTCTTCCCTTGTGTTTATGATTTTTTTTTTTCATTAAACTACATAAATAAGAACATAAGAACGTAAGAAAATAAGGCAAGGTGCAAGAAGCCATCAGGACTACGCGTGACAGTCCCTGTATAAGGACACGCCTATCTATTTCCATCTATCATCCTCATCCATAAAACTTACGATTTTTCTCTTAATTCAAACTGCTTAAATAAAAAAAAATATAAGTGCATAAGAAAACATACGGGAAAGTGTATAAAGCATGGCCTACCCTATTCCTACCTATCATCCCCCATCCATTAATTTCTCTAATCTTCTTTTAAAGCTCCCTGTTGACTATGCTAGGTGTTTCGGTGACCGGGTGTTGTGAAAAGACTGTCAGCCTGTCAGAGGACGTAAAATAGAGAGGAAAAACGAACAGCGCGGTGAAAGTGAGTGCGGTAGATTGCTCGGTTTCTGATTGTGATTGTACATTTGCGTGAGCTAAAAAAAAAAAAAAAAGAAAGGGAAAAAGGAAATTATCTGTTGCATAAAACTACACATCAAATCTGCAGCATTCGCATAACTGGAGAGAGAGAGAGAGAGAGAGAGAGAGAGAGAGAGAGAGAGAGAGAGAGAGAGAGAGAGAGAGAGAGAGAGAGAGAGAGAAGAGAGAGAGAGAAGTATAATTAGTGAGGCTTGTTGCGTAGAGTTATACAAAAAAAAAGAAGTAAAAAAAAAACGTTAATGGAAACGCACCTAAAAAAAAAAAAACACAGTGCAAAACAAAAAAAGAGAGAGAGAAACAGGGAAGATGTATTACTTATAACTCATTAATATACTGATTCATGAACTACAAATGAAAAAAAAAAATAAGTGAAGCATGTTGGATAGAATCTTGGAAAAAAAAAAAAAACATTCAAAACATTAATGAAAGCACATCTAAACAAGTCAGTCCACATGAACAAAAAAAAAAAAAGCATTATTGATTCATGAACTCAAAAAAAAAGTATAATTAGTATTAAAACATCAACGAAAGAACTGCTAAACAAAAGGAGCGAAATTAAAAAAAAGATAAAATATAGCATTACTGGGAACTCATTAAAACCCGGGAATTTATACACTTCCAGGATCACAGCGGCTGGAAAATCGCAAAACTTAAAAAAACAGTTTGAGAATTGGTTACTTGAAGCAAGGCGCGGGAAAGTCTGGAGCACTCGTAATAATAGTAATAATAATAATAGTAATAATAATAATAATAATAATGATAATAATAAAAATAATAATAACAATAATAATAATAATAATAAAAATAATAATAATATTAATAACAATAATAATTTCTGACATCAAAGGAAGAAATGTTAAAATACCTTCGCTGCATTTTCTCTGTTAATTTATTCATTGCACTGTATCTGCCTACTCATTTTGCTATTTTCTTTATCTACCTTTTTATTTCTTTATTCTTATTTTAGTCATTTATCTTTTTTTTTACGTATTTCTTTATCTCCTTTTTGTTAATTTTCTTTTACTCATTTACTTATTCTTAATGAATTTCTTAAATCTTAAATCTAATGAAAAGTCTTAAATCTCAGGCATGCGTGGTGCCTGTCAGGCATCACGCATGCCTGAGATTTAAGACTTTTCTTTTTTTATATTATTTCCTGAGACTCGCGTGCTGATTCTGTCTACGTGTTCGTAAGAGGCTTACGGAAACACCTGCCTTCTCCCCTGCCCCCCACACACTCTCTCTCTCTCTCTCTCTCTCTCTCTCTCTCTCTCTCTCTCTCTCTCTCTCTCTCTCTCTCTCTCTCTCTCTCTCTCTCTCTCTCTGCTGCACCAGGCGTCACGTTTACAAACAAGGTGATTAAAAACAAAACAAAAACAAGCATGCACACGTTCCTGCTTTCCTTTTTTTTTTTTTTCTCACACTCTCCCTTCCTTTCTCCTTCCCTATTTCCTTCCTTCCTTCCTTCTCCAAGTGTTCCCGGCAATGTGACTACAACCTACTTTATTAACTTATCTATTATATATACCACCTATAATGTTAATCACCTTACTCATCTTTTACTTGTATTTTTCACCCAAGTGCTCCCGGCGAGACGAGTGTAACTTTTTCGGCCTCGCCTCCAGTTAAGGTTATAATGAGACAGAGAATACCCATTACGATAAAGGATTTACCGTATCTTCAAACTCCATAAAGATTATCCTAAGCTGTTACAACAAACTAAAGACCCGTATTCAGTACATAAAAAAGCTGTATGTAATTAGATTATTTTGTGAGTGATTAAATGTTAAGTGTGTGTGTGTGTGTGTGTGTGTGTGTGTGTGTGTGTGTGTGTGTGTGTGTGTGTGTGTGTGTGTGTGTCGTGAGGCTGAAGGAGAGGATGACAAAGAGAGAGAGGGAGAGGAAAGGAGTGTGTAAAAGATGGAAGGAATTGAAAGTAAAAAGGCTACACTGAGAAACTGCAGGTATCGAAGCAAGATTATCTGAAACTTAAATACTGGTAGTAGTAATGAGAGAGAGAGAGAGAGAGAGAGAGAGAGAGAGAGAGAGAGAGAGAGAGAGAGAGAGAGAGAGAGAGAGAGAGAGAGAGAGAGAGAGAGAGAGAGAGAGAGAGAGAGAGAGAGAGAGAGAGAGAGAGAGAGAGAGAGAGAGAGAGAGAGAGAGAGAGAGAGAGAGAGAGAGAGAGAGAGAGAGAGAGAGAGAGAGAGAGAGAGAGAGAGAGAGAGAGAGAGAGAGAGAGAGAGAGAGAGAGAGAGAGAGAGAGAGAGAGAGAGAGAGAGAGAGAGAGAGAGAGAGAGAGAGAGAGAGAGAGAGAGAGAGAGAGAGAGAGAGAGAGAGAGAGAGAGAGAGAGAGAGAGAGAGAGAGACTATGACCACGCGTGCCTGAGATTTAAGACTTTTCTTTTTTTATTATTTCCTGAGACTCGCGTGTTGATTCTGTCTATGTGTTCGTAAGAGGCTTACGGAAACACCTGGTTCCTTCCCTGCCCCCTACTCTCTCTCTCTCTCTCTCTCTCTCTCTCTCTCTCTCTCTCTCTCTCTCTCTCTCTCTGCTGCACCAGGCGTCACGTTTAGAAGAACATAAGAACATAAGAAATAAGGGAAGCTGCAAGAAGCGACCAGGCTTACACGTAGCAGTCCCTGTATGAAATATACCTACCTATTTCCATCTGTTATCCCCATCCATAAACTTGTCTAATCTTCTCTTAAAGCTCTCTAGTGTCCTAGCACTAACAACATGATTACTGAGTCCGTTCCACTCATCTACCACTCTATTTGAGGACCAATTTTTTCCTATCCTTCCTAAACCTAAATTTTTCAAGCTTGAACCCGTTATTTCTTGTTCTACCCTGGTTGCTGATCCTAAGAATTTTGCTTACATCCCCCTTGTTATAACCCTTATACCACTTAAAGACTTCTATCAGGTCCCCTCTTAACCTACGTCTCTCTAAAGAATGTAAATTTAACAGCTTCAACCTCACCTCGTAAGGAATACTCCTCATCCCCTGTATCCTTCTAGTCATTCTCCTCTGTACTGATTCTAATAGACCTATATCTTTCCTGTAATGTGGGGACCAGAACTGCACAGCGTAGTTTAGATGAGGTCTAACCGGCGCCAAGTATAACTTTAATATCACTTCCAGCCTTCTATTTTTAACACTCCTAAACATGAATCCTAGTACCCTATTTGCCTTGTTTCTGGCTTCTATGCATTGTTTCCCTAGACGGAGTTCAAAGCTAACTATAACTTCTAAATCTTTCTCGTATCCTGTACCTACCAGAGTTTGGTTGTTTAATGTGTACCTATTGTGTGAGTTTCCTCTACCTACTCTAAGTACTTTGCATTTATTGATATTAAATTGCATTTGACATCTTCCCGTCCATTCATTCATTCTATCTAAATCTGCCTGCAAGGCGATGGCATCCGACTCTGACCTAATTAATCTACCTATCTTTGTGTCATCCGCAAATTTACTAACATCACTACTAATTCCACTATCCATGTCATTGATATATATTAGAAATAACAATGGTCCTAATACTGATCCCTGTGGCACCCCACTAATTACATGACCCCACTCGGATTTCGAGCCGTTTATTACCACTCTCTGTCGCCTGTTACTAAGCCATGACCCTATCCAGCCTAACACCTTCCCATCCATCCCGTGTGCCCTAACCTTTCTCAGGAGCCTTTGATGGGGTACCTTGTCAAATGCTTTACTAAAGTCCAGATATAAGATATCATAACTATCACCATTATCTACTGCCTCGTACACCTTACTGTAAAAACTTAACAAGTTTGTCAGGCAAGACTTCCCCTTCGTGAAGTCATGCTGTGACTGATTTATCAAGTTATGTTTGTCTAAATGTTCCCTAATGTTCCTCGCTATTATTGACTCTAACATTTTACCTATAACTGAAGTTAAGCTGACAGGTCTATAATTAGACGCTAAAGTTTTATCTCCTTTCTTAAAGATGGGTACTACATTAGCCTGCTTCCACATTACTGGTACCTCACCCGACTCCAGTGATTTCCTAAAGACAGAAACTAACGGCTCACTAATAATCTCTTTGCATTCCTTAAGTACTCTGGGATATATTTCATCAGGTCCTGGTGTCTTGAACTTTTTCAACCTATCTATTTCCTGATCCACTATCTCTCTAGTTATGGAAATATCTGTCAGCTTCTCATTCTCATCTGCTCTAAACACCTGTTCACTATCTGGCATATCCTGCATGTTTTCCTGGGTGAAGACAATTAAAAAATACTCATTCAGAAGTTTACTAATCTCCTCCCCAGAACTAACCAGCTCCCCATCTGCTGCCTTTAATGGACCTATAGTATCCATATTCTTCGTCCTGTATACCTGATAAAATCCCTTGGGGTCCGTCTTCGCCTGGCTGGCTACCTTAAATCATAATTGCCCTTAGCTTTCCTCGTTAACTTCCTGACTGTTCTAACTAATTCATTATATTGTGACCTTAAAACTTCTTCACCTGCCCTTAATCTCTTATATATACTTCTCTTATGCCCACAAACAAGGTGATTAAAAACAAAACAAAAACAAGCATGCACACGTTTCCTGCTTTCCTTCCTTTTTTTTTCTCACCCTTCCTTTCTCATTTCTCTATTTCCTTCCTTCCTTCACTCCCTCTTTCCATCCTTCTTTCTTTTTTTCTGTCTTTCCTTTTCCCTAGTCAAGGAGGAACTATTTCTGCTAACTAAAGATCACTGTTGTTGTTGTTGTTGTTTGTTGTTGTTGTTGTTGTTGTTGTTGTTGTTGTTGTTGTTGTTGTTGTTGTGGTGGTGGTGGTGGTGGTGGTGGTGCTGGTGGTGGTGATGGTGGTAATGACTCTATATATTTTACCCTTTAAATATCGTAACCACCCCCATTTTTTTCTTATCTAAGATTAAAATAGACACTAATAATTATATCATTTAAAACCAAAACAGATACTAATAATACCTTACTGTTGAGTGGGTGGCATGTAATTATGTATCAGATGTTAACTTCTCACAAGATTAAACGCTCTCCATGACGTTGAACACAAGCTTTAATAGGATACAACGTACATTTCCTTCAGCTGTTATAAATAAGCCTTAACTTTACTGCAATTAGTGCTATAAATCTCCTCGTGTTTTACAGTATCGCTTCCAAGAATCCTGCTATAGAAGAAAGGCAAGGAGGAAGAGTGAAAGGGACACAGGCTAAGAGAAAAATGAGATAAAGAAGAAGTGGAAAGAAAAGTGATGACGGAGGAAGGAAAAGTGAGGGAAACGCACGAAGGAAAAGTGAAGGAAGGAAAAGAAAAGAACGAGATGGAAAACAATGAGAAAGGAAGGGAAAAGAGAGAAGGGTAAAGGAGGATGAGAAGACGGAAGAGGGGAAACTGAAAGAAAGGAGAAGGGGTTGCAAGATGAAAGGGAGAAAAGGTATAGAAAGAAAAAGTGGAGCAGGTAGTTATGCAGAAAAGAGAAGGATTGGATAGGTATCAAAGGGAAGAAGAGAGTAAAGGTGAACCAGAAAAAGGGGGGGTAGGGCATTTAGACCCCTGCTGTTAAAGCGCTCGTGTAAAGAGGCTGAGAGTGAATGAAACTATGAGTAATGAAGTTTAAGAGGAAGATAAGAGAATCAAAATAGTTTTAGAACGATAAGTTACTTAAGGTGGTAAACTGTTTTAAGTACTCGCACCAAGACTCCCAAGCTGCTGTGCACGGAGGAGCAGGTGTACGTATGTATGTAAGAGTGAAACTTAAAATAAAAGACACTCTGACATAGGGGAGGAGTTTGCGGCCTTATTGCCAAGCTTCTCTTTGTCCTCTCCAACACTTCGCTTGTCTCAGTTTCAGCACAAGGTATATGCAGCCAGCCACCACTTATCCATTATCGATATCAGCTCCTCTCATGTGTCCAACATCATGACTCTTCATTATCCTCCCAAAATAAGAACATGAAAAGTCAGGAGACCGGATCTACAGGGACTGTTCGATCCTCCTAAGCTTTTCTAAAAATATGAGACGGTCGCCTTTCTTAATATTTATCCATTCTTCCCACAAGGAGACTGCAAAAGCTCAGTTGACGTAACCAAGCCAGTACTTCTGATGAATAACTCTTAGCTAGTCTAACTGATTAGGTGTCTATCAATTCCTCGACTGTTTGATGTCTGAAGTGGAACACATTCAGACACCTTCCTCACTCACATAAATCTGGCGATCTGGTGAAACTTTCATTAACCAGAATGAAAAATCGAATGCTACAACTTTTGGCAGCCCGAAGCAGAAATTTAATACAACTTTTGCTAAGCCGCCTGCCAGGAAGTTAGACCTGCAGTGTTTTCCAAAAGTCAATCCATCTTGCCTCCCCAGATGTCCGCTCGATTTAAGTCTGTGAAAAACACATCCTCTCCTCTTATACATGTGTGTGTGTGTGTGTGTGTGTGTGTGTGTCTGTGTGTTTGTGGAAACATGAACAGAAGAGTATGTTATAAGAAAAAGATTTCAATAAAATAACTAAAACAAACACAAATATCAAGGAGCCTACCGAACTAAATCATCCAGCCCATTTAAAAACTCTTCTTCTAATTAACTCTTTTTTTTTCTCTTTGAAGGGGAAGTGGAAAGAGATCGTTTACATAATTTTAATTTCTTTCTTTCTTTCTTTTTCTTTTTATCTTTTGTGTGTGTGTGTGTGTGTGTGTGTGTGTGTGTGTGTGTGTGTGTGTGTGTGTGTGTGTGTGTGTGTGTGTGTGTGTGTGTGTGTGTGTGTGTGTGTGTGTGTGTGTGTGTGTGTGTGTGTGGTGTGTGTGGTGTGTGTGTGTGTGTGTGTGGTGTGTGTGTGTGTGTGTGTGTGGTGTGTGTGTGTGTGTGTGTGTCCTTGACCAGTATTATCCACACGTAAAAAGTGATCAATAAATAAACAAATAAATAAATAAATAAATAAATAAATAAATAAATAAATAAATAAATAAAATGAAATAAAATAAATGTTACTACTGCTACCACCACCACCACCACCACCACTAGTACTACTACTACGACTACTACTACAACTACTACTAACACTACTACCACTACTACTACTACCCTACTCTTCTACTACAACTAGTACTACTACGACTACTATTACTACTACTACTACAACTAATAATAATAATAATAATAATAATAATAATAATAATAATAATAAAAGTAATAACAATAATGATAATAATAACATCAATAAAGAAAAAAAAAACGAGCAGTATGGAGTCAGAGGTTGTCCGCTTGAGCAACTTCACAACTTTCTTTTTATCTTCGGCCGAACTCTCTTTGCTTTGGTACGGGTTTTCCATCACCGCCGCGAACTCCTTCAAGAGAGAGGGAGAGGGAGAGAGGAAGAGGGAGAGGGAGAGGGAGAGAGAGAGAGAGAGGGAGGGAGACGGGGAGACTCTTCAGAACACCCGGGAACTAAATTGGCCGCTCTTCCCTTTATGGATCTTTCCTTTCGTTGTCTTCTTTTCTGAGGAGAGGCAATTAGTGGAGTTCTTTCTCTAAATTTTGACTTTTGGCGCCACCTTTCCCAGTCTCCTTTTAGAATAACGAGGATGAAAAAGGGAAGGTAAGTAGAGGTAGGGAGATTAAAGTAAGCCTAGTGGGAAATTTAAGGAGATGGAAAACGGGGACAAAAGACAATTTATCTTATAGAAGGGAGGAAAATTTAAAAGTGATATGAGAAAAATGAGTAAAGGATGGAAAGGAAAGATAAGAGAAAAACAATTAGAGGGGAAGGAAAGAAAAATAATGATGAAATGGTGAAAGAAAAGGAAGGAAGGAAGGAAGGAAGTAAGGAAGGTGTGTAGGTACGTGCAAGAGGACGAGAAGATACTGAAAAACAAAGATGGAAAAGAAAATAAAGAAAAAAGAAGAGATAAAGAAAGGGGAATAAATGGAAATGAATTAAAGGAAGTGACAGGTTACGAGAAAGCAAGGTAGGAGAGAAAGTTGAAGATTAGATAAGGGAATGATGATGATGATGATGATGATGATGATGATGGTAATGATGATGATGATGATGATGATGACGAAAGGGAAATCAAAATAAAAAGGAGAGGAAACTTTAAAAATAGAGAGATACGAGAGGAAAAGAATGTGACGAGTGAAAGAAGGAATAGACAAAAAAAATGGAAGAAATATGGGTAAAAAGAAATAATAATGAAAAACAGGGAGGAAAATGGAGCAAAAGACAGCAGAGAGCAAAGTAGGTATTAACAAAGCAAGGAAATACAATAATAGGTTAACTGACTGATTGCTTGACTTGAAAGCGCCAAAACAATGAAGGAAGATAGATAAAATAAAACAGAGAGAGAGAGAGAGAGAGAGAGAGAGAGAGAGAGAGAGAGAGAGAGAGAGAGAGAGAGAGAGAGAGAGAGAGAGAGAGAGAGAAAGAGAGAGAGAGATTGAGGAAGGAATAATAAACAAAAGAAAAGGGAAAGGAAGGGAAAGAGATAGCAAGGGTACAAAACCATTTAATGACGAGGGGACGACAGAGATACATCCTTCCTTCTTCCGTTCAGACAGTGTTGATGGCACCGGCTGATTGAACACGAAGACTATCATAGAGAGAGAGAGAGAGAGAGAGAGAGAGAGAGAGAGAGAGAGAGAGAGAGAGAGAGAGAGAGAGAGAGAGAGAGAGAGAGAGAGAGAGAGAGAGAGAGAGAGAGAGAGAGAGAGAGAGAGAGAGAGTTTGGCTTTACTACAGATTCACTTTCCTACAGCCACTTTAAAATAAAATAATAATACTAATAATAATAATAATAATAATAATAATAATAATAATAATAATAATAATAATAATAATAATAATAACAATAATAATGAAGATTATCCAGTCAGCATTGTGTATTTCTTTATTCCCTTTATATTAATCAAACCCTGTGGACAGATGGAAGAAATCATTTGCGCCAAAAACAAAAAAAAAGTGCTTTTTAATCATTGGAAAATATGACAGTGACTTCATAATTAGTTACCTGTGATAATGTGTGAAAGTGTGATGAGTCCTGTGATTGACTGTGTTTTTATTTGTAGCTGTAGAGACATTTTATATTCTTAGTAACTTTACATTTTCTGTAACAATATATTTTTTGTAACTTACTGTAATATGGAGCTCTAGCCAAAAAGAATTCCAGTTTATATGCACTGTCATGTTGCAAATTGACAATAAATGTTATCTGTCTATCTATCTATCTATCTATCTCTGTAATTGGCAGGGCAAAATACAGTACAAGACAAACTCTATACCCTTGGAATCTGCCCTTTATATTTAGCCAATAAACCTTGCATACAATTGGCAGGACAAAATACAGTAGAAGTCAAACTATATATCCCCAGAATCTGCATATACTGAACCGCAACTGGACTGAGGGTGAACCACTTGAGTCCACTCCCTGCATATTACATTACCCCCAAAGGAACGTCCAGCGGCCCGGCAAGCGCCACGTGTTGCCGTTCATGCATATTCAATGGAACAGAGGCTTTCCAGAATCGTCCCCAGCGGTTATGTGTGTCTCTGTCTTTACTGTGTGTTATGCTATTAGGATCTCTCTCTCTCTCTCTCTCTCTCTCTCTCTCTCTCTCTCTCTCTCTCTCTCTCTCTCTCTCTCTCTCTCTCTCTCTCTCTCTCTCTCTCTCTCTCTCTCTCTCTCTCTCTCTCTCAGCTGTCCAAATTAGCGGTAAGTCGCCACATTATTTCAGAGACTAGTGCAAAAAAAAAGCGCCTGAAAAGTTGTGAGTGATCGCAAGGAAAATGGTCTGGCAGTAAAAGCATTACTGTCCACGTGTCTCGCTTCTAGAATTCCCCTGACAAAGCGAGAATTGGACGTCTCTTTACCCCCACCTCCCTGTGAAGTGAGGCGAATCCTGAAAGTGGCGTGACAAGCTTGGGTCATACCACCACCACCACCACCACCACCACCATCACTGAAAGTTCTCCCCCCACAATGACCCATCCACAGGCAGAGATGATTCAATTTCCCGCAGCAGTACACATGAATGAGAATTTCCCAGGTTGCCAAGATGTCACGGCGCCGCCCAAAGGGATGTTCTCCCGAGCGGTAAACATTATTTTCAGCTCGAGCCAATGTGGTTTTTCGGTCGACCAGGCGTTATATTGGCGGGAAATTCGTCAAAGAAGTATTGTGTGGTAGTGAGGCGGCGTGTTGAGTGAAATTTCTCGGATGCTTTGGTGCCACACAGCCAGAAATCTCGTGAAAAGAAGTATTGTGTTGTGTTATAGTGAGTGGTGTGAAAATATGTGCGTGTGATAGCGCCCCTTTATTGTGTGGTGTGATAGTCAGTGGTGTGAGTCAATTAATGTGATGGTGCTCTGTATTGCGTAGTAATGTGTGGTATGAGAGTCCGTTCACTTGATACCATTCTGCATTCTGTGGAAGTGTGGTGGTGTGGTATGAGAGTCAGTTGATGTAATCGTGCTCTGTATCGTGTGGTAGTGTGGTGGTGTGGTAATGAATACTGTGTGGTAGTGTGATGGTGTGTGGTTTGGCAGTCTATTCACTTGGTTCCCTCCTGCATCATGTGTCAGTGTGAAGGCGTGGTAGTGTGCTGGTAAGGCAATGTATGAGAGACCCCGCTAACGTGATGGCGATAAACCATTAAACTTGACGCCAAAGTTTAGTCTGGCATCAGTGGCATTCCAGGGAAGCGCAAACATTACGTGACAATCAGTGAATGTCTTGGCCTTACTCGTGGCACGTTGCTTGGAACACCGTAGAGGACGCCACCTGCACAACCTCACACTTACATCAGCACGCTTTACCTCCTTCGTGTATTTATATTGCGAGTCTGTCCTTCCTTCGAAATAAGAATAAACGTGGTTTCTTAATCACAAGCCACTCTTAATCTTTTTTTTTTTATTACACAGCCCTTTCTGAACATTATACTGGTTAGACAATGGAAAATTCAACCTTTTCATCCCTTTCTCTTTGATGTAGAAGGTTGTAAATCATATACAGTAGTACTTCTAGTGTTGTGACTTGCAGCATACCGCGGTAAAAGAGCCAAGAATAGGAGGCTTAAGACAAAATCTATGTAATCTTAATACAAATACTGTCCTTTTACTCAAATTCCTCTCCTTATTCTAACCTAATCCTACCACAGACCACTGAATCTTCAGCATAATCCACGCTTATTATGGTGCCCTTAGAGAGAGAGAGAGGAGAGAGGAGAGAGAGAGAGAGAGAGAGAGAGAGAGAGAGAGAGAGAGAGAGAGAGAGAGAGAGAGAGAGAGAGAGAGAGAGAGAGAGAGAGAGAGAGAGAGAGACGTTGGAATTAGGAATATGCAGGCCCTGATTGACGTCTCGCACCATTAGCGTCGTGGTCGAGCTCTGAATGGATCCGATTATCTCAGGCCGCCATTGGACTTATTAAATGAATGCCGTAATGATGGCATCGCCGCCCATTCTATTATCTTTACGGGTGTTATTAGTGCTGTTATTATCATTATTATCGCTATTACTACTACTGTTGTTGCTAGTAGTAGTAGTAGTAGTAGTAGTAGTAGTAGTAGTAGTAGTAGTAGTAGTGTTCTTCCTATAATTTTTTATTCTTTCCTGTTTTCTTTCTGCTAACCATTCATTAAAATCTCTCTCTCTCTCTCTCTCTCCTCTCTCTCTCTCTCTCTCTCTCTCTCTCTCTCTCTCTCTCTCTCTCTCTCTCTCTCTCTCTCTCTCTCTCTCTCTCTCTCTCACACACACACACACACACACACACACATACACACATATGCATATATGGGACTCGCGCTAAGCCATAAAAATATTCCCACAATAAAACTTTTATGCCTTTGAAAAAAAAAGCATATTCAATTTAGTAAGGAAAGTATAAAGTTTGCCTCTTTCGTCATCTTTTTCCTTTTCTCTTCACTATTAATGTCTCTCTCTCTCTCTCTCTCTCTCTCTCTCTCTCTCTCTCTCTCTCTCTCTCTCTCTCTCTCTCTCTCTCTCTCTCTCTCTCTCTCTCTCTCTTTCCTAATTCCCTTCTAACTTAGTTTTTTTTCTCTCTCTTTTTCTTTTTTTCTCCTGTACTTGTTCTTATTCTTGTTTTGAACTTATTATTATTCCTTTCCTCCTCCTCCTCTTCTCCACCCACCTCCAACATATAATTAATTTGCATCATCATAAACATTCACCGTCTTGCAACCTCTCCTTTGTGAACGCCTCACCTCCCTTGCGACACTTGACACTTTCCTAGAGGACTATCAAGAAAAAGCGAGAGAAAAGAGAGGGAGAGAGAGAGAGAGAGAGAGAGAGAGAGAGAGAGAGAGAGAGAGAGAGAGAGAGAGAGAGAGAGAGAGAGAGAGAGAGAGAGCGAGCAGGGAAAAAACTTAATAGGCGATGTAATTAATTTGCCGGAGGGAGACATAAATAGGTTCAAAGGCTTAGAAATGACGGAAGGTGAGAGTAAGGAGAGGTGCAGAGTCTCCAGCTGATGGATGGCAGGTAAAGGAATATTTCAGGTACTTTAGCACCGTCTGTCTGATCAATTTCTCCAGCACAGGTCCGGCAGTCTATAGTTGGATGTGGGGAAAATGCAGTAAATTGACCTCAAAGTGGGATATCAAATTAATTAAGAGAAGATTGACCATATGATTTCTCTCTCTCTCTCTCTCTCTCTCTCTCTCTCTCTCTCTCTCTCTCTCTCTCTCTCTCTCTCTCTCTCTCTCTCTCTCTCTCTTTCCTTGCTTTCCAGGTTTGATGCTCTATAGTGGGTCGTGGGGAGTTGCAGTGCCAGCCTTGACCTCATAAAGTAAAATATCAAATTAATTACGCTCTTTTTTCTCTCTTCCTCCTTCCCCTCCGCCTTTCATCACATCTACAAACTTCCTTCTTAGCTTAAATTGATCCAGTTTAATATCTATACCTCATGTCCATTACAAATAGTGGTTATGTGGGAGTTAAGCACATTTTTGCTTTCAGATAATAACCATCTCTCTCTCTCTCTCTCTCTCTCTCTCTCTCTCTCTCTCTCTCTCTCTCTCTCTCTCTAAACTTTCCCTCCGAGCCCCCAAAGCTCTCCATCGATCCTTATGCCACCCGCTGTCTGCCCTCAGCCTTAACATTCTTTACACTAAGGACATTTTCCCCTTCGCTCACCGCCTCACCCCCTGACAATCACCACACGATTTCTCCGTAATCTTGACATATGTTTTTTTTTTTTTCTTGATTTCACTGAGTCCAGGCATTAGTATTTATAGGGTATAATTTAGATGATCCCAAAGCAATAGGTATTGATATCATCCAACCACTAAGACACTTCGTTCTCAGATGACGTCCCATATTCTTAAATGCTTTGTTTTCTCACCAGTGTTATCAAAAAAAAAAACAAAAAAAAAGCCATGGATATCGTCAGACGGGTTCTCAAGGGTGTTTTCTTCCACTGATGGTGCAGGTGAGAGTTAAACTACAATCTGTCATGAAAACGTCCTTGTAAAACACGGTAATTTTCATTAGAGCATGTTCAAAGCAGTCAAGATTTAGCGTTGATACCTTGGTGATTTCAGTTACAGGTTGACATCAAGTCAACTACGAAGAACACCATTAGCGTATGCAGAATGATCCCTCAAAGATGTACAGGCAAGTTATATGAGACAGCCACTTTCCTGCTCGATATTGCACGTGGAAGGATAAATAAATAAGACGTCTGGACCAGTTGAGCGTAAAGGCGCCAGAAACGATTCTAGCTTCTTGACAGCCTCGTCTCCAGGCATCAAAATAATTAAGCGAATAATTAGGCAGTTCTGATATTGCATAAGTTTGAGACTCGGAAATTTCTCGCCGGTTTAGGTCGAGAGCGAAGGTGAGTGTTGTGCTCGGGTGTCAAGGAAAACTTTGCTTCTTTTTTTTTTTTTTTTTTAATATACAAGGAAGGCAGACTAAATGTTGAGGTCATTAGGAAGCTTTAAAAGAAGATCAGACATATTTATGGATGAAAATGATAGGTGGAAATAGGTAGGTATGTTTCGTACAAAGAGTGCCACGTGTAGGCATGGTGGATTCTTACAGCTTCCCTTATTTTCTTGGATTTTTTATGTTCATCTTCAGAATAAAAAGGCCCGCTAATCATCTCACCCCAAGATGAAAAGTAAAGAATTCCAAGGGAAGATCTATTTCAGGAACGGACAAGGAATGAATTGTGAGGAATCAAGGAGGCAGAACCGAAAACAGCCACGAGGTGAGCTTATACTGCCGCCATGTCCCTACG
>NC_087155.1:20952555-20977555 GCF_035594125.1 Scylla paramamosain | reverse complement strand
ACACACACACACACACACACACGCACAGCCGATCACTCTCTGCCACTAGAACGACCGTAATTAGTCACTCCAACGTTTGCTTTACCCATAATACCTGCCAGCTGCTGTCACGGGAATCCAGAATTACCCATGATGCAACACCTCCTTAGACGTCAGAGGCCCAGGTGAGGATGAGGGAGAGAGGGGATGAGGCTCAAAGATTCTCAGGTAAAGGGGAGGGACTGAGGTAATATTAACTTTGTAGGGAGGGAAGGAAGGAGAGAGAGAGAGAGAGAGAGAGAGAGAGAGAGAGAGAGAGAGAGAGAGAGAGAGAGAGAGAGAGAGAGAGAGAGAGAGAGAGAGAGAGAGAGAGAGAGAGAGAGAGAGAGAGAGAGAGAGAGAGAGAGAGAGAGAGAGAGAGAGAGAGAGAGAGAGAGAGAAATCAACAGAAAATTTAAGAAACAGTAACAATAAAACCATTAGAAAATAAATAAATAATCAGGCAGACAATTCACTTATGCACAATTTCAGTTATTTGTCTTTTAGTATATTCACCTACACAGCTCCTTATCTATTCCTGCCTAACTAATGGACTAATGCATGCTCTCACTACCTTCTGGCACGCTGCAAGGTCTCTGTCGCAGCTCACTCCTTCCTTGCACGACTCCCACTGAAGATCCCTAAGGTGGGCGCTCTTCTTCAGTTTCAGGGTTCAATAATAAGTGTATCTGATGTGCATACGAAAACCAGAACGCCACGGTGAAAATCTCTCTCTCTCTCTCTCTCTCTCTCTCTCTCTCTCTCTCTCTCTCTCTCTCTCTCTCTCTCTCTCTCTGGAAAAACATGCCTAATTCGGTTTTGAGGATGAATAACTGCAAATAGACACATTATCCTCTCTCTCTCTCTCTCTCTCTCTCTCTCTCTCTCTCTCTCTCTCTCTCTCTCTCTCTCTCTCTCTCTCTCTCTCTCTCTCTCTCTCTCTCTCTCTCTCTCTCTCTCCAAATCCTCCTTCTCCTTTCTTACTTTTCCACTTTGTTATTCTTTTATCACCATCTCTCTCGCTTCCCTATTTTTCCTATCATCATTTCTCGATTCCCTTTTACTTTTCTTCCCTCTCCCTCTCTCTCTTCCTTCTCGGCCCTGCCCGGCTTCTGGCCTCCGCGCTGCATATAGAGACTATAGAGCCTTACTAATGGTGCATGCAAGACTGTGTTGTGATGTTACATATTCCGCCTCACATCAACTCAATCTAGGACTCGTAATGTTGATGTACACGCCTAATATTGCACACGCTGGATCGTCACTTGTTATGTTCTGTTACTAATGGTGTTGTTATTGTTGTTACTGATTTGATTTGTTGTTGGGAGCTTCATTCAAGTTTAACTGTTTATTTACATACGGTCATATTCTGTTGTCTGGCTGTTTGCCTTCTTGCTTGTGTTTCTCTCTTCCTATCTATTTGTGTTCCTGTCTGTATTTCTGTCCCCGTTTGTCTGTCTGTATGTCTCGGTATATTAAATTTGATTGATTTTTTTTTTTTACATGATAGCTTTCAAACGTTATTCATATTTCTTGCACCACATTAAGTCTACGTCATTTGAATGTTCTACGTCATGATAAGTTTGAAAAGTCATTTGAGCTTTAATGTCACAAGTAAAAAAATGCTTTGTATTTTTACTCTCTCTCTCTCTCTCTCTCTCTCTCTCTCTCTCTCTCTCTCTCTCTCTCTCTCTCTCTCTCTCTCTCTCTCTCTCTCTCTCTCTCGTCCAATATTTACCGGCCCCACACCAGTCGAGAGGAGAGCCGAATACCAGATGAGCGCCGAAGTCTACCCACACATTCCCGCCTCCTGGCAATAAGCACCTTTCTCTCCCCACGATACATGCATACGGGAGTCTAATGTATTATATAAAGCAAGGAATACACGGCTTCCTTCGATGTATAAAAAAGTACTATCGAACCAGGAGTTATGTACCACCTAGTTCACACTTTGTATTCCTGTTGCTGCTGCGTGAGACTGAAAAAGTAATGAAACAGAAAAGAAATGTATTTAAATAAAAGACAAAGAAAGGGAGAAAAAACGCACATATCTTACGTATTCACAGATATCGTAGTTCTTTTCAGTGCTAGTAAATTTCTTCCTCTTCCTTCTTCTTTCTCCTTCTTCGCCTACTTTGATTTTCTTTTGTCCCTCTTTCTCTCTCCAGATTCTTGCCCTCCTCGTTTCCACACCTGAAAAGAACCAACAGGGAAACTTTTAGAGGAGCGTTCGCCCTCCAACCAGCGCCACCGAGTTTGTGATGGTTTTGCTCTCTCCTCGATCTGTCTTTATGCCCGTGCCTCTAACTCAATGTGTGTGTGTGTGTGTGTGTGTGTGTGTGTGTGTTTTACTTCATAATCGCTCCCAGAAAACATGTGATCATCTCTCTCTCTCTCTCTCTCTCTCTCTCTCTCTCTCTCTCTCTCTCTCTCTCTCTCTCTCTCTCTCTCTCTCTCTCTCTCTCTCACAGAAAAGGGCGGAACGATTTCATTTTTTCTAACATACGACTCGGACATGCGGTCCTATAAATGGTATCTGAAAACCATAATTGCCTCTAGTGGTGGAGAGAAAAAAACGAAAATTTGATTTTTTATAGAAAAAACTCATTTTTCTGCAATTCTCCCAATTTTCATCATGATCACATATTTTGCAGCTGAAGTTTATCTGACCGTGAACTCGTTTGCATAAACCCTGCCTAATTAATCACTTTAAAGTCAATAACATTTTTTATTTGGCGGATAAATATTGAAGTTAACTGTTCGAAAGCTCAGTATTGGGAAGGCAGGCGTTGGTGGAGCTCACACTGTATGGGAGATGTGCTGTTACAGGATGACTGAACAGTGAACTAGAACGAATAATATCCATCAGCAGAACAGCCTCCATTAAGAAAAAAAAAAAAAAAGTAATTTTATTTTTCCCCTAACGAATGAAACTATTGCAGGCAGCGGGAGTTAATATTTGGGAAATCGTGTCCATCACACATATTCAATATGTTTGATTTTTCCTCTGTATTAGAGTGTAAATTAAATAGTCCATATATTTACCCTTCACTGTGCCTTAAATCGTGACCTGTGACAACTAAACAAGTGAACAAATGAGAGCAGCGAGACACTTCGAGAAATGGTAAAAAAAAATAAATAAAAAAAAAAATTATATATATATATATATATATATATATATATATATATATATATATATATATATAAATATATATATATATATATATATATATATATATATATATATATATATATATATATATATATATATATTTACATAGGTTACGAGTCCGCACTAGCTGAGGCATTGCAGGGAAAACAGCAGCACCCTTTGCAAGGCTCAAGCATACACAGGCCTAAGCTTAATATATATATATATATATATATATATATATATATATATATATATATATATATATATATATATATATATATATATATATATATATATATATATATATATATATATATATATATATATATATATATATATATTTGAATATATATATATTTATATATATATATATATATATATATATATATATATATATATATATATATATATATATATATATATATATATATATATATATATATATATATATACATATATTTAAATATATATTTGAATATATATTTAAATATATATATATATATATATATATATATATATATATATATATATATATATATATATATATATATATATATATATATATATATATATATATATATATATATATATATTATATAACTGCGTAGATGAATGTTCACATGTTAAACAGATGCAAAAACCCTCCAACTTTCCTTAGGTCACAATAAGGCACTATTATGAAAGGAAAGATTGATAAGCGACCCATCACAGCCACATGAAGTAATGACACTTGGCTTGGCTGGATGACGGTGACAAATTGCAATTCAGCAGGAGTAAATGTCACGAGTAGTAGTGTAGCAGTAAAGTGTGCTGTACGCTGCCCTGCTTTGCCATTAAGGCGTGTCCTGGTGATCTGAAGAATGGCGCAGACACACGCAAGATACGGCAGGGAATGACAGACAAGGGGCCGCCACAAGCCGCTAACCAGCAATACAAGTCAATTAGGCTGCCATTACTATACCGCCACCCTCTCCATCGCCAGTCACTCACTAATACAGTACTTTTTGCCTTCTCTTATCTTTTCGAGGCAGTCTGCAGGGCTTCAAGTTATTTTTTTAAATACTTCTAGAGCTTGGACAAATACAGTAACCGCTGCTTATAAACTTGACAAGTTGTAAATACTCAAGTGATATGAAAGCCTACTACATTTTCTAATACAGACTTGGTTAATACTTACTAGTTGTCACAATTTTAGCCATGGATGTTAAGTTCTTCTATTACACATTATTTTGATGGAACTTTCTTTATTCGCATTACTTCAAAATCTAAGTGAGAATTACAATTCTATAGCAGAGTATGGTCACAGGAAGGGATGGTCAACCAAAAGCTCTGAATTATGTTTGAGCAGTTAGCTTAGCCAGGCTTTGACTCGTGTTTTCCTTTCTGGCACGACCTGTTGTAACCTGTTGCGTCTTTCAAGGATTCTACCTCCGGCTGTCTCTTCCTGTTTTCTTTTTGTGTTTAGAAATCGAAATTTCATAACTGTTACACTTTTCCGAGTTTATGTAAAGAAAAATGTACGAGCGTGTTGCGTGTTTATGATTCAACACTTGTCATTTTATTTCTCCAAAAGCAGCAGTAACTTTCTTTACAATGACTAGTACGACTGTTGCTTGCTATGACAACACTAAGATATACATAACATGTAAGAAGGAAATAATGGTATTGCACCATCATTAAAAAATCGAGGAAGCTACAGACGTGAAATACCTTCATTAGAACACATAAGATTAGGCTAAGGTCATCAGTCACTGATCACATATGAATACACCGACACATACATACATATGCAGTATTAGAATAATTTAATAAAGGAACAAACAAACAAAAAAAAAAGAAACGTAGAAAAAGACACAATGGAAATCTATCTTAAAAACACTGTCCTCATGCAATGTCTTTCCTTTGGTAAACTCTGGAACTCCCTGCCTGCTTCTGTATTTCCACCTTCCTATGAATTGAATTCCTTCAAGAGGGAGGTTTCAAGACACTTATTCATCAATTTTTGACTACTGCTTTGACCCTTTTATGGGACTGGCATTTCAGTGGGCATTTTTTTATTGGATTTTTGTTGCCCTTGGCCAGTGTCCTTCCTACATAAAAAAAAAAAAAAAAAAAAAAAAAAAACTCAATGACAATCACAAGTAAAGAAACGGTCCAGACATCACATCCGCTTCACTCCACCCACAACGATCATTAATCTTTCACATTCCCGGTCCTATAGAGTTAACGGCTAGCCATAGATGTCTCCCCATCCACTTCGTATCCCCGATCAATTTCTCAAATCACAATCGCATCTGTAATTTACCTATGACAGACGCGAAAATGACTCCATGCCGAGTGTAAAGAGTGAGCCCAGGCACCCTGGCCCACGCCCCGGGAACTACGCTCTGTGTGTGTGTGTGTGTGTGTGTGTGTGTGTATAACGTTCAAACATCCTAAATTTAACTAGATACATGAACTGGCTCGTAAAAGTAAATGAATACAAAATACTCACGCCTGCTGTACTCGAGAGTTGCGGAACTTGTCTTAACCTTGACAGAGGCGAGGCACGGATGTGCTCTGTAGACTAACGTAACATGCAACGCTCATCACAAACAAACGTCACTGGGGTATTCGCGTTTTTTTTTTTTTTTTTTTAACTCGTAAAGCAGTTATCAGTGTACAAAGTTGGCAAGGAAGTGTACTTGGCACTCTGTTACTAGCCTTTACTATCCTAAACGCCTTTTACTTTATATTAGATAGTGTAGCTTATCACAGATAGCCTTGTCAGGCTAATAAGACACCTGCTGCATGTTGTTCTTTCGTAGGTATGGTTGGAACAGACACTAAAGGGCGTCACAGATGGACAACTTTGGCGCGCCTCACCCCGCGCCTTGCTCTGTGATAGGCAGGAGCGACCTACCAACTCGACGCCCGAGATGCAACTGCTACACTGCTGCCATCGCGCCTC
Organism: Scylla paramamosain; assembly: GCF_035594125.1. Classification (NCBI taxonomy): domain Eukaryota; kingdom Metazoa; phylum Arthropoda; class Malacostraca; order Decapoda; family Portunidae; genus Scylla; species Scylla paramamosain. Next base: position 20,971,433 of record NC_087155.1, on the reverse strand, counting down.
TCACTCGCAGCTTCTCTTACCCTACCTATCTGTGCCTTCTCATTCTATAGGTTCACGATTTATTTTACACCATTTAATTCGCCTCTCTAGCACAGTACACTGATAATTGCAGACAAAGCTATACAAGTAGTTTGAAGGGGCGTTTCTCGATATTGAAAATTGAGATTAATTAGTCATTCCGCCTTCTACTTTTTTTTTTTTTTCCTCCTTCCATTTTTTCTACATTCTTTCTCACTCCTTCGTTTCTTCATCTTTTCTTCTTCAACCTTTCATACATCCTTCTCACTGTATTATGCTATTTTATTATTTATTTATTTTTTTTTATTGTTCTTGCCTTTGCTCCGGATTTTTCTTTCTTCTTTCATGCTTGTCATTCTCATAACCCAACTTCACAATGTTATTATTTCTAAAATTTTACCAAAATTAGCTAACTACTCTTATATTTGATCATTACAGCCTGTGTAACTAAAGCGTACATCATAAAGCATACCTTTATTTATTTATTTATTTATTTATTTTATTTACTAAATTCGAGAAAATTCCTAAGCATAATTCATGTACTAACTCAGAAACACTTTGAAATGAGAGAAAATATTTTAAGTGCAAATACTTTACCTTACACCTCACTCCACACTTCATAGTTTTCATATTATGTTGACTGTCATCAATTACTTTCACTCCTGTAAAACACTGTCCTCATGCAATGTCTTTCCTTTGGTTCATTATTTATTCCAGATTCTATGCTTACATACAATAAATGGTGATAAATTGCATAACTTTTCTGTTCTTGAACATACGTGCCTCTCATGCTACCAAAAGTTTCCTTTACCATTAATACCATTCTCGCTTTCTCACTGAAGGCAAGGATAAAGGCAATTGCTGCCCTGCAAGTTTTCCCATCCCTAAACATCCAAGATGACAATATCAACATTCACTAAACAAAGAAGGAAATCAACAACAGATGGTTGAGGACTGTACATCACTTCTACAATGGCTTTATCCTTAATGATTTCCAGTCATCAGACAAATTTGCAATCCATAAACCAAACAGATCAGCTTTAAGAGGGGGAGGGGAAGTTTTCATGATGGATACCAGTCTCACCAGCCAGATTGGTTGGCTTTCCCTGCCAACATGATCTTCAGTAGGCAGAACAACAACTGTAGCATCATCTTTGTGACTAAATGAATGAGTACAACACACTCAATCAGAGATCTAACAACTAATCCAGACCATCTAGTACCAGCACTACAATCAATGCTGACCAGAGAGAGTTCCACTAGATGTGGTGTATCTCCCACTACAAAATCAGCATCAAGGAGGAGGTAGGCTGGCAGGTTGTTCTCAGTACAGCCAGAGCACTCCAGCTCCAAATACCTACTTGTCTCAAAGGCCTTGTTCATGATAGTGAGGCCAATACATACAAGTGTAGTAATCCTTAACTTCACTCAGACCTTGTAGGATGATAAAAGAAAGTAGCAATAGGGCATTTCTTTAATTGATATAACCTTGTTATTATAAATACTCTGTACTACCTATTCCCACTTACTAAGTTACTTTAACTACTATGTAATACATCATGATATCACATCCGTACACATTCTTGTGAAACCAAACAAATAAATACATAATTATGAACATGCACCCTGATGCTTTTCAACACTAAAAAAGGGCACATATAGGTAATAATAATCGAATCAGGTACAACAATTGATCTATCATGAGGTGTGGATGTGTGTGTGTGTGTGTGTGTGTGTGTGTGTGTGTGTGTGTGTGTGTGTGTGTGTGTGTGTGTGTGTGTGTGTGTATCACAGGAAGTTATACATAAAATTTACGTTGAAAAATCAAATACTGAATCTAGATTTTCCAGTGGTTAATTTTCTCCTTTGAAAACTTAACCTTAGTTAGTAAAACTATTTACTTTCACCAGTAATCAGCCATCCTGCCAAGTTTTTTTCCAAAAGCTTAATCTACTAGTTAATATTTGATGATGTTGGAGAAAATGCATTAGCTTACTGAAAAAAGAAGTGTTATTCACTGAAAACAGACAAGTCATTAAGCACCTTTTCCTGCAGTGAATCTCATGAACTCTGAACACAAACATGCTGGCAGTACAAAAAAAAAAATGCATCACCAGTACAACTAAGCCCATTCTAGACTATATTAGAGTAAAAATAGAAAACAAAAATACAAAAAAGGTTTTAAAATGTAACTTTACTATGGAGTTCATAAAGTTTATGTAAGAAACTTTCATCTAATAGTAATTCTCACTTTTTTGTCTTAATCCTACTCTTCATCATAGATACCTAGATCCCAAGCCCAGTCCCTTTGTTCCCCCGAGTGTTGGATCCCTTGACAACCATCCTACACCAGGCATCATAGTACAGTATCCTACCACCAAACAAGTACTCTCACACACCCACAGAAATAGATTGTATGCTTTGTGCAGTGTTATAATACTGCAAAGATTAAGTTCTATTCATATACTACACTTGAGTAATAATCTATAAAAGTTATCCTTTATAAGAGCACAGTAATGCAGTCCTACATTACACACTATAAATATCATATAACCTAAACAAAGCACATTTGTTCTCTAACACTGCATGTAAGGATGCTTTACAATAGGGGATATACACTACACATGTAAGGTGTGGCAACATATAACTTACAAAGCGTCATTATTCTGGTTTTACTGACATTTACAATGAATGCACATGTCATCAGTCCTGGTGATTCATTGTTAGTAATTGTATTTTTATAATATGGCTGTACTTACAATCTAAAGTCTTCTCAGGTGACTAAAACTTTCTGTATATTTTTTTCCCCTCAAAGTCTTTTACAAGTTTTGCATTGCCATACCTTCTGTATCTTCAAATAGCATCCAGTGAAGATTGCACACAGTAGATGTGTCTTATGCAGTGACAACTGAGGAACCTGCACTTGGATTTGACTCCACCCTGGGCCCACATGTCAACAACGACAGCTAATATACACTAACAATATAAGAAGGCCTTGCCAATCAACAAAACACAAAAATTATCATATCTCTCTTCAGTAAAGAAAATATATATTTTTTACAATATACAAAGTTATGCATATCTTCCAGAGCTAATCAGTAGTAGTTGTACTATGCCATCACCAGTGAAACTCATTAGACTAGATGCAAGTTCCTTTAGGAATAAGACACAAATGTTGCACAAAAACTTCTATGAAGTGCCTATAATATAAGAGGAATTAAAGCTACATGAAAAGTAATAATATGCACTCGACAAACCCATGAGTCAAGTGTTTGGGTCTGTGTCCCAGGCAGTGACTTCCTCCACACACTGCCACCTTCAACATATCCTTAGCAATTCTATTGAAGGTTTTCAATGACAACTATTATATAATAAGCCAGATTGAAGAACTGTTCTATCATACTAGGAACTTCAGCTTCCTGGTGTGACTTTTATGAACGACTTAATTCCTGCTCACCATGTACAATGGAAATTCCAGCTGGGATCTCTTTTACTTCACTGGAAATCTTAACAGTCACATATTTTAGGAAATGCATACTGAAAGCTCACTTTCTTAAGTACAGTACATACATATCCACTTGAACACATGAAATAATTTTTCCATATGAAGTTCCTTGTCATGAGTGAAATTACAACAAACTTAAAATCCTTATCTAGTTGCTTGTTTCACTCAGCATTAACAGCCTGGTATCTTCAATGAGATCCAACTAATTTGTTGACCTTCATTGTCAATATCATCACATACATGAAGTGATAAGCAACACATTGCAGACCCTTCATGTGGCCAAGGTTCTTAATTTAGTGTGCTGTGGAGACTAATCCTCATGTCACAGTGTGCTTCACAATGTTAACACATTTCAGAGAGGTCTGTCTTCCTGGGATGATCAAACCTTGCTTTGCCTTTTTTTTCCCCCCTTCTGAATGACGCACACAATTTTCACACAATTGACTTTGCCATTCTCACCAAATAATTTATTTCCTTAGTTTGGTGAGCTGTATCCTTTAATGCAATGATTTGAGCAATGGCTTTACCAGTAAGCTCCTTAGGAGGGCAACAGTAAGGTATGTTATAAAATCTGCCAGTAGCTATGGTCTGATATACATGAAGAGCACCGTAAAACATCCCAATTCACTCATGGTCTTGCCTTTACTGTTAAGAGTTTAGGCATACTTGTGCTTCCTAGAAATCTAAACAGGAATCATTGTTTACCTAGAGCTCCCTAGTAATTACCTGCCTGAGATCTTGCACAAGCTCATACATAACAGACTGTTCCAGCAGAACGGTGCACCTGTCCATATAACCAAGTTTACCATCACCTGACTTCATGAATGCTGGATATCTTCCATAAAGGACTAGCCAGGTAACAGCCCTAACTTCAATCCAATTGAGGATATCCAAAAAAGAATAACCTTTTGTTTTATATAAGCAGAATCACAAGACAACTATAATATTTGTATTGCTTGAAGGCATCAATTTTCACATTAATATTTGATTTACTTCATATAAATGCTCATAGCATGAGATAATACTTTCATCCTTAATAACAAATATAAAATTTTCTACTTTCTGTCCATCCTTCACAACCAACAATCAAGTTATCCATGCTTTACAGAAAAATCTTGCACTTGTAAATTCAATGAGAAGCAAAGTTTTAGAAAAGCACACCATCTCTCAATCTAATGTCAAGAAAAGGTTAATTAATTTTGTAGTATAAAAAATTTTCAGGCTAAATTGGTTCACCCTTTGTTTTCATAAGTCAGTCCAGTACTCTATCCAAGGTAAGATGCATTCCTGCTACCTCTCACTCAATATCTCCAGAAACACTACATATTGAGGGAGTTGGCAAAGGTAGAGAAATCACATGAGAAGTACATTGAATTATGAAAATATAAATTTTGGGAAAGAAGTTCCTATCATCATCTTGTTTCACACTTATTATTTAAGAAGATTGCAGGATGACAGCAACATCAAGACCATGGACTGAGTACTCTTTTTGTAGGGGAAACTTCTTCAAAGAGAGATTCTAAAACGAACAATGTTTGAAGGAACTAAAATGTCACTTTATAAACAAATAGTGGAAAAGTGCAAGCTGGGAGACAACTTAGAGGTGTTCAATGAATGTTCTTCATTGGAACTTCACAACCCAACCAATAACTTAAAGCCAGCACATGCAAGCACAGAACCACAAGCAGACAATAGCACACAGATGCACAACAAATGAGCAACATGAATTTTCAACTTACTTTAGTTTATGAATTCAATTTAATACATCAAGAAATTCTGTAATCCCTGAAGAAGATCAGGAAGAGGTATTCAAGTCATAAGGTGAAACACTGATTGTTCTGGGGATAATTGACAACTACTATACATACTAGCCTTCATCTGCCAAGAATAAACAGTAAAGTCTGACAAACAAGGTTCTCTTGCTTAGAATTAACATTTTTTTAACTCTACAGGGTATTCTATGCATGGGACATTTCATGCCCTGGAAGATGTCACTTTTGAATTAATGTACTCAAGCACATGACAGTGAGGTAACAAATGCATAAAGTACAAATAATGAAGGAGCTGGTGCATCAGGAAACCACCAGTGAGTTTGAAGTAACTGTAATATGCATGAAGGGCAAGATTATAGAGGAAGAACTGGTGGATATTATTTTGTGGCCACTTCATTAAAACAAATAAATAAATAATAATAATAAAATATTGGAGTGGAGAAAGTTAAGTACTATATTTCCCATGAATGAGGTCAAGATTGGCAAGATTGAGGTAAAGGGAGTTGGGATTTTTTCTTTTCTAAATAACTTCAAGGGTAAACAAATACATTAGTCCCAGATGCTATTCAAAACAACAAATATGTCATAAGTACAATGAAAAATTATGCATAAAGATGTTATGTAAAATCAAGCCACTGTAGCCTGATTCATTGCTGGGGACTGATAGATACAATAGTCTCAAAGCATCAAAGGTTGTGGGTTGTGAGCACTTACTCCTCCTCCCATTACACTTCAGTATTGTATGAACATCATATCAGCATTTCTACAGCAACATAATTACCAAATTTAACATGTACAAAGTATTAGTAGCATAGTCATTCTTTGTACCATTGTCAAACCATACTGCTAATCAGTCTTCTGTCAAAAACTGTAATCCTACTGAGGTCACACTTCCCTCTTCAACACATGAAACATCACATATCTGTTCCCTATAACCAGCTGAATTCATAATAATTGTGTGCCTTATTGATTTTCCCAAAGACCCTGGATGCAGACTTCAAGCCTGGTAATGCAAAGACACTGCAGAGAGTTACCAATTAAAAGCTACTGCAAGGAAGAAAGGTTTTTATAAAGATATCTATTCACTGTATAAATGCCTTTTTAACAAATATGGGGAATCAACACAGAGCACAAATACAAGCAATATTTACATATAATCATAACAATATATGATGACCATACAACACAAAGTCAGCAACCAATCAGTTTGCTTCTTGTTCTTGCTGCTGAGATAAAGGTATAAGTATGCTGCTGAAACATATGCTCCAACAAACAAAACTGTTACACTGTAATTCCTTAAGTCTTCTCCATATAAAAAACTCATCAACTTTGATGACTGAATGACAATGACAATGTATACAAAGTGATGCAAATCTCGTCTGTATGAACCTTTTAAAGACAATGAGTGAGATATAAAAATCCTTATCAGTTTATCTTCTCACCACATATATAGCGAAGGCTCCATATATGAAAATTATGGTTATATATATGTTAATAAATTAAAATGGAAGATATAACATCTGTGATTGCCTCAATTGATGAAGAAAGGAACTACACGAGATGCACTCAAAATGGCATTTACTTTTCCAACATTGTAAGGATTTCAAACTTTCCATTGAGAAGCTGAATGAAATGAAGATGAAGACAATCTCCCAGTGTTTCTTATTAAAACTGTTTGAAACCACACTCAAATGGAAGCAAATGATATCCGAGACAACATCCCATCTATACTTGAGATCATGGCTTGTGACCAAACCTTCTCTGTTGTATCTACCTCAACAACAACTGCTTCAAACGTTGAACGCTGAATTTCCAGTCCCATGCTTTCGTCAAGACTCAAACAGGAGCCGTTGATAATGTGGATTCACTTGCCATGTTGGCAGGTGAAGTCCAAACTCTAAGGCAACCAAGGCAGCAAACTCCCAATGAGTCAAGTCACGCCTATTGAGGCGAAATGTGTTCTCTGTTTTCTGAAATATAAACAAACATTGGCAATCATTATTTAACTAATGCTTTATAAAAGATTCTCCATCACAATGCTCTTTCCATCCCAGTGTTGAGGTAGCCTGCCTGGCTCACAGGGCTGGCAAGGCTAGAAAAAACAGGACAAACAATTCTGATTCTACTTGTAAGTAGGATCACCAAAATGAATTCTAGAATAGAAGCCTCACAATAAGAATATCTCAACAAGGACATGTAGAAGTTGAGTTAGGTCAGCAATGGCACAGATTCACTTTCTATACCCACCACTGAAGTTGCCACATAATTTTGACTTTAGTTTTAACACCCAACCTAGAAATCTATTTCTTCTACAGACCTTGCCATGGCAACTTCTTCACATTAGGATTTGAGGAATAATTTCATGGGAATCAATGACAATCATGTGAACTGATTCTACAGGTTCTCAGTAAGAATCAAACAAACCAATCAACCCTTTAATTAATTCCTGTTCAGCCCAAATGAGTGGCTCACTCAAACTCTATTGTCAAGCTGCATGACTACAGATGTGAGTGGTTTGCTGCCCATCACTGCATCTCCCACCATGCCTCCACCAAATAAGAAATACATCACACTCACTACTCAGCAAAGACTAGAGAAAACAAAGGAGCTAGAACAAAAAAACAAATGTCACTACTGTTGTTGTATATACATTCATTGTTCAAGTGACACCAATGAATTTCACCAAAGAATATTCCCTTGACAGTGTGAGGAATATAGCTTCCAAGAAATAGTTCAAGATACACTACAAGAGGCAAATGTGTGTGTGTGTGTGTGTGTGTGTGTGTGTGTGTGTGTGTGTGTGTGTGTGTGTGTGTGTGTGTGTGTGTGTGTGTGTGTGTGTGTGTGTGTGTGTGTGTGTATCATTGTAGCAAATGATAGTTAAAACATAAAAAACTCCATATGGCAACAGTGATCAACTGGACACTGCAGAAGAGCCCATGCCTAGCCACTTGCCATTGATGTGCATTCATATTTAAATGTCCTTTAACTTCTAAACCATGGCATTGCTGGCATTTGTTCATAGAATATTTCTAACTTAGAATAACTTGATCTGACTTTCCTCACAGGACGCCTTGTTTATATACATCTAAAAGATGAAACACTAACTTGTCATATGATAATGAAAAAGTAACAGGATTGTACAAAGTTAACAGCATCATTTCAGGTTAAACCACACAAAGGTAATAAAATATAAAAGTACAAATCACTCACCTCTATCAAATTACTGAGAACTTCCCCCTTGACATCATTCATCTTGGCTGAGAGGATGAGACAAGCTCCAGCAATAAGTTTTCTGTTCTGTTTGTTGACAATGGCTTTCAGAATGAGGCGCTCAAAGTAAACATAAGCTTGAGCCACTGTCAGCAAGTCTATGTCACACTCCTGCCGAGCAATCTTCAGCATCTCTCGTTTCAAGCTGCAAGTTGATATTAGCTCCAATAACAAATTCAATTCAAAGTCAAAACAATCATTTCTAAGTGTTTGTCTTGCACTTGTAGAATTGGAGACAGGCCAAACAAGATTAAGTTTGGTTAAAACTAAATCCTGTGAAGAAATCACATTAAAGGTCAGAGAAAAAAATTATATAATGAATAGTAGAAATCTATAGAAGCTATATGAATCTAAAAGACGTTGTTTCATATACTGAGAAACCTTCCTTTGATTATTGTCAAAATGAACAAGAAAGGTAGGAAGTCTATTCTAATGGCAACACTATCAAATGAGCAAGTTTGTTTATTGTATTTCAAGTGAGGCTGGATTTAGCTTCTAACAATAGAAGTATTTAAAATTCCATAACCATTTTCATACCTGCGAAGTTTGCTCAAGGTCAGCTGGATGTGAGGGAATTTGCTGCGGAATTTATCATTCAATTCCTTTTTCAATTCTGAGGGTTTGGTGTAATCCATTACTGATGTCTGGAAAGATTAGTAATTTGATACATTTGAAAATATTTTTACCATACCAAGAGTAATTAGTTATGTTCACAACAGAGAGAGAGAGAGAGAGAGAGAGAGAGAGAGAGAGAGAGAGAGAGAGAGAGAGAGAGAGAGAGAGAGAGAGAGAGAGAGAGAGAGAGAGAGAGAGAGAGAGAGAGAGAGAGAGAGAGAGAGAGAGAGAGAGAGAGAGAGAGAGAGAGTTTGTTTTACATAATAAAGATTCTGGGCAGCACAGCATCAGTTCAGCCAAGCACTCACCATATAGGAAGGAAAGCGAAGCAACTTGCGGTGCTTTCCAGCACGGAGCTCAGGATCATCCAGCATATTTGGTAGGTATTGGTGGCTGCTGCCTGTCAATGTGCCCAGTAGTCGCCACTCCTCAATCTCACCACCACCACTGCTGCCTGTCCCAGGAAGTGGGAAAGAAGGGAGAGATAAAACACTGGAACTCCTCTTTCCACATATGTGTCTCACCAAGACACAAACTATGAATGTTTGAAGCAAAAAGAGTAACTCAAGTACTTCAATATTAGTAGCAAAGATTTTCCAGCAGTTATTATCAACATTAATTCAACGTAGAGCTGGTCAGCATTTTGATCAACATTTTAACAAATGCATGCTCATAATGAAACTCTGTGGAGCATCAAACAAAATATTACATTATCCTCTGATGATTTTAAATACAACCAGCCCTAGAGGGAGATAGTTTGAATTCTCACCCAGTATTTCAATCCAACATTGTGGAGTATGGAAAGACACTCAACAAACAACCACCAAAATTAATATTGTATTGTACAGGTAGAATCAAGAGGGTGGCATTACAGGGTGGGTGGCAACACTCCATGAACACTGCAGCAATATGGGAGGTGAGGCCATGGTGTGTAGGAGAAGGGAAGGAACAGCTTTAAGTATTGCCGCACAGGTTGCTCAAAACCCAGTAAAGGTGTACACACAGATATACCCAGTAACTGTGTGCACAGTGATGTATTATGTCTGGAAACATGAATGTATTTTCTTACATCAATTACAAGGGAGAGTAATTTATCAGTTTATTCCTAACTAAAGGTAAAAGGTGCATGAAATACAAGTTGAAACACAAATAATCAACAAGCTCATTCAACATCTTTTGTGATAGTGAAGAAACAATAAAAGTAGTAAGTAGTCATTTCCATGAAGATGTGCTACTTCTTCCAAGTCACTGAAGTGAAGAATGAAAAGCTGTATGAGAAGACCAGTGCCATCAAACCAATCAACATGCAGCATTTAACCCAAAATTCATTAAATGTGAGTGAAAAAAAAATCTTGAGTTATTACAGGATTATAAACTTTTCCTGCAGTACAGACAAAATGAACGGCTAAGATGTTGCAGCATTTCCCATGTCTGCCCACACATGACTTGGTTGTTCATATGCAAGTCAAGCCCAAAACTCAGCAAAGTCAAGTCACAAGCCTCTAACCTGCCCTCCTTTGTCACTTGACTTGCTCTGGTTATGTTCATGACTTTCAAACAAACAAGTAAACATCTGGTCAGGGATGTGAAGATTGTAAAACTTTAGCTTCCAGTGGCACAGATAAACCAGTGGTCAAATAACTGTTCAACAGTTATTCTAAATCATACACCCTTAATACGTATATTGTAACAGTTCAGCACAATTACTAGTTTTAACAAGTAGATCAACATTCTGAAAAATACTGAGAAATTCTTCAATACCAATGTTACTATGTACTATGCTGTTCTTTTTGTGAACAGCCAAGTACTTCCCAGTGATACTATAAGGACATCTATTATGGCTGCATTAGATACAATATACTGCTCAATAATTCTCTATGCAATATATTCATGTCTTCATCAAAAGGATCATACAAGTGTAGCTATTTTACTAAGGTAATTTGAAGCACATAATTCCAACACAAATGTGGTTTATGAGAAACATTAGGATCAAGCAACACACATCAACTAAGGTCAAACTAAAGAACTGATTGCAGTGGAAACATTAATGAAAACTTCTGGTGTACCCTTTCTGATCATGTGCTCCCCCGCCTCTAACGCTCTCAATAAGGTCAAAGTCCCGGAATGGCCTGAAGTGCCACACACACCTGCAATTATTGGTTCCACGCTAAAGAATACACTTGCTATGATTATTATTCATCCTGCCTGGCAAACACAAACCAACTAGGCTTTGGCTGAAAGGTGGATGGCACACTGTGGAGTTGCAAGAGTCAAGGAAAAAAAAATTATTCATGTAGTTAAGCAAGATTTTTCAATGCACAAATACATAATTTATAGCAAAGGTAAATTCAATTCACTACTCACTGCCTTCTACCCTGTAACATTTAAAAATTAAATTTTCAGGTAATATTACTCTTAAATACAGAGAAGACTCATGAAGAATCACTAATAGATCCTAGTACACACCTAACTGGTAAACAAGATCACCAGGGCCATGGAAAGTACAGCATCCTAGACCAGCAAACAAATGATGTTCTTTGGTTTCCTGAGGGTAGGATGGGGTTACAAAGTTTCATCAATACTTCATTGTACTACAACTGTATAACTAATAATGATTTTTCTGAGAATCAAATCCTTTTCCTTCTTGTGTGGCTTTCATTCATGGTTTCTTTTTGATGTAGTAATTGCAGGATACCTCAAATAGTACTAAAGGGTAACAACATCTGATCTATCAGAATTTCCAAAGTTGCATTCACATCCTGTGCACAACACTGGATTTAGTTCCCATCTCCCACCTAACGTTCCCATATCTTTACGACAATCTCTCTCTCTCTCTCTCTCTCTCTCTCTCTCTCTCTCTCTCTCTCTCTCTCTCTCTCTCTCTCTCTCTCTCTCTCTCTCTCTCTCTCTCTCTCTCTCTCTCTTTAGGAAAAGGATAAACTTGGTGGGTGGCCATTGAAGTGTGTAACCTAAAACCCTTCTGAGCAAAGATTCTTATGTCTCCAACACCTTTATGGAAACACATGATGGTCTATGCAGTTTTCTCACCAGTATGCTTTCCAACTGAAGATAAGACATTTGTATAATAATAACATGAAATAGTGGGGTTATACAAGAACAAATCCTTAAAGAAAATGCAAAGTCAACAGACAGTTAATGGAAATGTTAACTAATTTCATATCCAAACATGAAAGTTTAAAGGGAGATACACACATCAGACCACTGAGAAGGTAAAGTGAGAGTATTACTGGGGTACATAGCACAAGATATAGACAGTAATTAAATGATAGTTCTTACATTAGTATATGCCTGTAATATGAATGTGAAATACATGTTAAAGGTCTTGTGATGCAAGCAGCTAAGTTCACTGCAACACATCTCTAAATGCTATGGTTAACTTTCTATTTTACCTTGCCTGTTTACCATTTTTGAGACACAATCTAGACCATTTCTTAACTGCATTCATACCAATAATCCATTTTACTGAGGCAATCTTTCTGGTCATGATCAGTCATGACTAATCATACAATCATATACCCAATGTTATCTGACTGTGCCTGGACAGTGTGAGGCAGGATATGCACACATTGTGATCCAAGAGCAATGCCATCACTAAAGGAGTGATACAAGATTTTCCTATTCACTCAATCCAAAACCCATAGGAAAATGTGAAAAACACAAGGATGTGAAAGACCAGGTCAGAGTTCAGGATGGAGAACATACCTGCAGCAACTCAGAGTAGGTTACAAATAAAAGATCCACTTGGTGGCTCAGCCAATGAGAAAAGTTAATACACTTTTGTCTAGTCCACGTAATTTTTATGGAGATCAGAGGAGGTAAGGCCTAATCATAAGAGGCTGTAACCATTCTGATTTGCCACAGTAATGCATTCTATAGTTCCCTTTACACACATCCTTAGGAAATGAAGATTGTTGGCCCTCCAGTCCTTCCATTTCCACTCTTCTTTGTGAACAACTTAACAGCATACAGTTAATTCAGAGATCATGGTCTTGAAACTTCAAGACATTACTTACTCGACAGGAGCTGAATGAATGCACAATAATTCACCTAGAAAGATATGCTACAGTTTCATACCAAGGTTAGGTTAGTATGCATATCTACTAAATGACAGATCTATCTGGCATCTGGTGAGAAAGCAAATCTACAATGTAAATTATTCTGAGTTGTATCTATTCTCTTAATTTTTCAAACATGCAAACTGTACAAATGATCACTATAGATTCTAAAGTCAAACATGAAGAAATTCATTGTAACCATTTCATAAAATGCTGTTAATCTATGTAACTTACTTCCTTCAGCAGATTTATCATATTTGATTTTTGCTAAAACATTTTATATATATATTTTTTTTTTGCAAAACTTACCGTTCAGACAAGTTTGTTACAGTTCTTTCACATTAAAACGAGCACTTGGTCACAGAGACAAGTTTAAATTACATTTACCTAGTGCTGCACCATACTGTTTAGGCAAGTTACAATAAAAATTAGCTTGTATACATGTGCTGACTAACAACAACATACTAATTACATATGCCAAAGAGCTACAAAGCTCAACATGTAAAAAAGTTATTTACTAGAAGTACATCTCTCAGCCAGGATTTGAGAAGTGTTGTGGCTTACCTTTTTCCAGGTGCCCATGCTGGGGATGAGGGACGTAGTGAGCTGTGGCCTTGTGTGTGGCGGGTTCATAGCTGAAGCAGCGAGCCACACCAGGGTGCATGCAGCGCTCATTCATGTCACACAGATCATTGTGCTCTGACTGTTGCCTCCGAGGCTTGCAAAAGAAACTCCGAGATGGCACCAGGAGTTCACAATATGACCTTTCCTGCTAAGTGACAGAAAATGGTTAAAATAACATTAACTCATTGCATAAAGTAGTAATGCTAATGGCCTAACACAATCTAACATAAGAAAATGTAATATGGACTAAAAATGGGGATCATTCTGTCATGGCCATCCCTTGGAAGAAGTCCTCAAGAAAATGTCAAACATACATAATTCACGTAATTCAAGTTTGAAATAAAAATGTCTAATTCAGTAAAGCTGATGTCATTAACATCAATGTAACTATAACGTTCAAATTATTTTCAGCAGCCTGACTGAAAATTGTTCACAATCAACACCTCCAGTGAAAACCAAGACAAAAGCTGGAAATTTACACACCAGAAACTCATCATTGCGATCATAACCCAGAATGTGTGAAGGGTCGCCACTGTCACTGATGGTGGAGAGCGTCCTGTTGCCTGATGCATGGCGCCGACGGCCACTTTCCCCACGCCCATAGTGGTGGTCACCACGGCTGTGTAGAGATGCAGTCTTACTTATCAAATCAGCAGAACAGGAGCCAAGTCAAGTATGTGTGCATTACCTACAATTTACTGAAACCTTACCATAATAAAACAAAATGTAACAGGTGCATTACAATAACTTACTAGTTAGCCCTTTCTCATTCACAATGCATGAACACCCCCAAAAAAATAAAAACAAAGAATCCAAGAGAAAAGACAAAAGCAATAGTCATGACTAATCTTTAGATCATTTACATCTGAACATACTGGAACTTACCCTCCAAGCTTCGGTTTGTTATACGGCAGAGATGAAAAAATATAGAAAGGAATTCTGTGTGTTGAAAGCAGAACAATCCTGTCATCACGAGGGTGGTGGTCATGTCCTGTCTTGAAGAATTTCACCCCCTTGTTTGGTGGTCCCGAGGAGTCAGACACATTACTTGACAGCTTTCTGGTGCGTCCACCACCAATATCTATCAACAGATCATCACATTAACATCAGTGAGGACCATCTACTGATCCCATAATTCTATATTTATGTTATTTTTTCACAAAACACCAATATAGAAAGTGCAACATCTAGCCACATATGACTAGCACCAAACTGAATCTAACTTACCAGAAGAAATAATTTACACTTTCATCAGAGGATACATTAACACTCACTGGGCAGAGGACCACCAAGGCTCTCACTGCTGCTAAAGCACGGAGCCTTCTCCACCAGGTGGGGGTGGTGATGAAGGTGGTGTTGAGTGGGGCGCTTTCGCTGAATCCCAGAACGGTCACCTCCTTCAGAATTATTTGTGTTGGTTCTGAGAAATTAACATATATAGAAAATAATTACCAGTGGTGTAACAATGATGGTGATGTTAAAGAAATTTAACTTGTATATTACCAGAAACTTTTTCTTTTCAACTTACATCCAATATCAGTTCACTGTTACATGAACTGGGAATACAGCAAGAGTAACAAACCAAATTTGTCTCTATTCAACCCAGAATCACAAA
This sequence comes from Scylla paramamosain, assembly GCF_035594125.1. Classification (NCBI taxonomy): domain Eukaryota; kingdom Metazoa; phylum Arthropoda; class Malacostraca; order Decapoda; family Portunidae; genus Scylla; species Scylla paramamosain. The sequence continues at coordinate 20,955,935 of NC_087155.1, read as the reverse complement.
TATAAAGAACAATAACTGCAACCAAATACAACTACTAACAACTCTGCACATGCATATATATCTATACTCAATATCTGTATTTCAGTACCTAAAGTAACTTCAGATCAATATATATGAACACATATTGTCTGAGTGTTTGACAAAATCAATTAGCCCCACAACAACACAATACTTGGTGAGAATATAGCCAAACATAGGGAATAATAAATCTGGAATGCAAAAACTACTTCAAGAGCCACATATCAACCTACATGCCATGTGCATTCCTGATATATATACAAAACAATTACCATAAAGCAAGATTTTTTTTCAACCATGAAATAAACAATCAAACTTTCGGGTTCTATTACCAGGTAGTAAGTGCAGCAATACTAAGGAAGAGTGAACCCAAAGTAAAATTCAGATAAAAAATAAGGCTATCTGAGGTTTTTAAGCACTCTTAAAATAAAAAAGGGGTAAAACAAATCTTATAATGACAAAAGCAACAAAGAGAATCCAATGCTTCCTGTCCAATTATGGAATATGACTCACTCTGGCTATTTATAAGGCACACTCCGACTAGTCGAGCACATACGAGAATGTAAACCTTTGGAAATGCTTGGAATTTGTTTTAGTCTCGAACATCATTATTTTTTTACTGCTGGTAAGACGCAACCCCTCGTTGGGAAGTTAGTTGAGTCCAGTTAATAGGTATCTTATGGGTATCTATTGGGATGGAGCTCACTATTAATAGGTAATATTACATTAGTACAAGCTGATAATCCTATCAGAGAATCTGAGGCAGAGGCTCCCTTTATAAGTCAGGAGGTTAGGTTAATATTATGTTCAGTAAGAAGCAATTAATAAAATTTTGTCAGGCACATGGCTGATGGGACTGACATTGAACTTAACCAATCAGAATACGAGCTGGACAAATGGTGAAGAGAAACAAATAACCACTACAAAAAAATTTTAGTACTGCATGGAATTACTGCTGATTAGATCAATGTTGAAGGCTGCTAGCAGTGTTAATTAATAAGTTCTAATTGGAAAAATGTCTTAGAAGGAAGCATCCCAAACACGATACTGAACTTTACCTGCAATAACAGTATCTAGTCCTGGGGAGCCTACCAAGGAGTGTGCCAGAGGCGGGACGACTCATGGGGACGGTCTAAGCAGTTCATCACCAGCTCAACCACACATTTACCACTGCTTGCCTGTGCTCAATCACACACTCAGCAGTACTTATCAACACTCCTCACCTGCCCAGACCCACATTCACCACTACTCACCAAAGCTCATCACCTGCCCAGATCCACACATTCACCACTACTCGCCAAAGCTCATCACCAGTCACCACTACTCACCAAAGCACATCACCACACATTCACCACTACTTACCAAAGCTTATCACCACATTCACCGCTACTCACCAAAGCTCATCACCTGCCCAGACTCGCACATTCACCACTACTCACCTACACTCATCACCTGCGACAGGCCTCCTCACCTGTCCCTAAATTGTATCCCATGAGGCTTTTCGGTGCCGCTGCCGTCACTGGAGTCCCTGACGGAAATCTGACCATCGGACTGGCACGGTGGCACTCCTGGCACTTGCTTGGCTGCTACCGCTGGGATGCTCGGCTGGCCCCCCACCACGGCCTGGTTCTCCTTGTTTCTGTCCGACTGCACATCATTTCGGACGTCCAGCACTTTGCCCAGGAATCCCCCGCCGCCGTATTGCGACAGGCGGGTGTCGCGGTGCGTGCCGTCCAGGGAAATGTTTGAGAGGAAGGTGAGAGCGGCCAGTCGTCTGCGGGACCTCTGCCGCTGCATGACCGTCGCCATCTTTTCGCTGAGTTGGTGTGAGAGCGGCGGACCGAGCCACCTCTGCTCTCCCAGCTGACACACAGACACACACACACACACACTCTGATAAACAAACACACGGACGCACGTACACACGCGGCAAGATTAAATACAACGGAACATATTTTAGCGAACAATTAAACTAACTGCCACAATAATATTACTTAATCTTAACCTTCATGTTTAGTAAAATATGTGACAGGAAGGGTAAATTATCTTAGTATATGAAGACTGAACCTCACATTCGGTACAAACATTTCTGTAGGAGGGAAGGCAGTAAGATGATGATAATGTTTGGAAACCAGCGAGTTTTATGGTTGAAGTATCCACCGCGAAGGCTACCTAGCTACTACTACGCATTAAACCTGCGAAGCTCAAGCAAGGAAGGTGCTCGGCTGGAGTCACAGTAATGTGTTAACCAACTTGCCGACTGACATGGAATGGACACATGATGGAAAGAAAGAAAAGATTAAGTAGGACGACAATTACGTAATGAGTAAGGATGCACAGGGGAGAGAAGGACGAGAGTTGACCGAGGAAGGTAGGCAGTGCGATTGGTTGTCTAGGGAAGAAGAAAAGATAACGGTGTAGGAAGACAGACAATGAGACAATAACAAGGAAGCAGGCAAGACAGTCAGAAACTGCTGAGAAAGAAAAAAAAAGTAATAGTAAGAAGACTAAGAATGAAAGTAGACGGAAGAATTGAAAGCATAATCGAGGAAGAGAGGATCGATCAATTATGCAAGACAAGTAATGAGAATGGAAGAACAGGGAAGAAGGAAGGAAAGTATAGGGTGCAAGGAGACAAGTAAAGACTATGAATGCACACGGAAGAAGGAAGACAGGAAAACTGAGGAAGAGAAGGTTGTATAGGACAAATAATGAGAATAAAAGTGAAGAGAAGAAGGCAGAGATCGAGGAATAGAAGAGTGAAATGTGCAGGAAGCCTAGCAATCAGAATGGATATAATAAAGGAAAGAGGGAAGAGAAGGAAATTGAGAGAGGCGAGTGAACTGTATAACGGAAAACGAGGGAAGCAAAAACACAACCAGTGAGGAAACAAACAAAACAGACCACCGTAGAAATTATAATACTGAGCAGAAGATCGATCGCCTGCAGCCAGCTTGTTGAACATACAATCTTCCTAAGACGGAAAATAAATTTGAAATAGTGAATGTAGTGATGGGGGATCTGGTGAAGAAACAGAAAGTGACCAACTAAGACTATGTGATGATTACGTAAACCACGGCAGTAAGGAGGTTAATCCTGACTTAAACGTAAAAACATCCCACGCTGCAACACTGTAGCGGTGCGTCGATGAGTACCTACATGTAGCAGGCACTTACTACACATACCTGGATGAGCAACTGTATCTTATACCCATGCAACTCTGTACTGTACTGAGTTGGCAAATACGTACCTTAGGAACTTACCATGAAATAATACTAAAATACAAGCCTTCTGCACATACCTGGTTGGGGTAATGGATCTCCTAGCTATTATATGCTAGCCTGTACTGAATTGGGTTATCA
>NC_087155.1:20927555-20947555 GCF_035594125.1 Scylla paramamosain | reverse complement strand
GAGGGCAACGATACACGTCATAGAACACTTCCACCTCCTATATAGGCAAACGTTAAGATGCCTTGAGATAAATGGAGCTGAATGTGATGAAACCCTCCAGCAAATTAAATAACCCAGCCTACGCACACGATGTTCCTGATTCTCGCGAGTGAAGGAAGCTGAGAGATGAGACGCCAGATGGCAGGTGAGCAAGTTGTTGTTTTCGTTCATCCTTTCCTTTACACCCCTACAGCTACATCATATTACTGACTCACCTATTCGTTACTGTCGATTCAATTGTTTTCTAATTACAAGAATGTCGCAAAAAAAAAAAAAATGTGAACAAACTGAAACATATTTGCAGGAAAACTATAGGCTAATGTACTATGTAAGATGTTTATCTCGCTATGACATTCCATGCAGAGTTCCCTCGCATCAGATATATAGAATATATCTGTGATATGCTGTTGAAATCCCCATGATATTTATTTCACTTCACCAAGCCTGATAAGGTAGGAACGGTTCATAACACATGTATGGTCATTGAAACGTGTATGGTAGTACTGGCAGAGCATAAATAAGATTAAACAAAAAAGCACAAATTATTTTTACGTTTGACTGATTTCCTTTAGTATGAAAACCATAACACGACAGTTTTCTGTAAGTATTTCATCTCAGACACTCGTCATCCTCGCAGAGCTTCGCACAGCCTAACCATTTCCGTGGCGTGCGAAACAAAATCAAATTGAAGAACTGCATAAATAGAGTTGCCTAGTTAGCTAATCTAAATATAAATACGTGTATACTATGTTGTTAGAGGCTGATTCGTGCTTCCCCGCGAGGACCAAGGAAACAAGCTACCGTTTTGCCTGGTACTGAACAGTGTTGTGTCCAGTGCTCCTGTGGTGCCATCACCCTTAGCGGACGGTAACGTTATTATTATCATCATTATTATTATCATTATTACTACTACTACTGCTACTACTACTACTATTACTACTACTACTACTACTACTATTACTATAGTTGTTATTGATAGCGGTTATACGTCGAAGTGTTGTTGTTATCGATAAGTTATAAGTAATAGTTTTGTTATCAATAGTAGAAGTAGTAATAGTAGTAGTTGTTGTTGTTTGTTGTAGTAGAAGTAGTAGTCACTTTATTCATTTTCATCCCCCAGAGTATCTGACAGGTCGGTCACAGGACACCTCCCTCCTGTTTGCGAGTGCATGTGTGGGCGTCCTGCTCACGGCATGGACGTGGTTCACAGAGTGACGGCCTTGATCGGAGGCAAGTATTTCTGACTTATTCCCTCCTACCATCAACTTCCTTAATAAGGTGTCGCTTAGGCTTTTCCCCCAACCCACCCACCCATACTCTCTCTCTCTCTCTCTCTCTCTCTCTCTCTCTCTCTCTCTCTGTATTGTGTGTGTGTGTGTGTGTGTGTGTGCTATTCGTATAGTACAGTACATGGTCAGCAGGGCCGGAGTGTACTCATTGTTGCTTGCAGGCTTCGTGCAGAGAATTACAGAAAGAAGACGCGGCAGACGGCTTGATGCTGAGGAAAGCAGTGGCAGCGGTGCAATAAGCGAACGCTTATCAGAAAATAGTGGTGGGGAGGAATCCATAAGGGATGAAGACGCAGCTACAGGAGGCGGCGTGATCCAGGAGCATGGTTATCAAGTCTTACTGGAAGAGCCCCGTCCCACCATGAGCTCGGCGTCAGCAGGCAATGAGGAGTCGATCCTGCTTCACAGTGGAGCGTCTTCTGCCACAGTCAGGTATCTAAGAGGTGACAATCTTTCTGTATCTTTGTTCAGGTCTGTTTTACGTTGTGGGTTCAGTTTTTTTTTTTTTAATTCGTGGATTTCTTATTGGCTTTGTGTTATTGTGTTATGAAGACTTATTGGTTTTGTGCTATTGTGTTATGTAGACATCTCTATCCCTTTCTGTTTTCTGATTCATTGTAGTCGCTACACATTCCTTTCATAAACTTGATTTTCTGTAAAATTATTAAGTGGCAATATTGAAGACATTTACCTGTTTAAATTAATCAATATAATTATAAGGTCCTCTGTCTCGGCCACTCCTGAAGTCGCCCTCGATTATGAAGGCTTATGTGGGGCAACTGCACTCACACTTTCCACTGAGAGGCTGTCTTACTCCACGGCGACGCTTATGAAGAATCTTCCTGAGAGCGACGAAGAAACCATCTATACGGAGAGTGAGTCACTAGCCTTACATATTATACTGAGTATCATGTGCTGATATACGTCCTTTAACTTTATTTACTTACATACATGACCTGTCTACTTTCTTGGTAATATCATGACAAACTACGGTAAAGCTACCATTATTCCTTTATTTTGGTTTAAGCCAACCCATTGTCTTGCTTTCAAACACAGACGGATCATTAAGACAACCACTATTCATCAATAAAGTAATAGCATTGTTGGTTGTGTTGCAGTGGATCCGATGGATGCGGAGAGAGAGGAGCAGGATAGCGATATCGGTTACTTCCAGCAGGGGACATTCAGCCTGTCACCGAGTCAGGTACAGGCGAGTAGGGCTTACGCGGGAATGGTGAGGACGCGTTTCGCGCCGGAGCCCAACGGCCCACTCCACCTGGGCCACGCCAGGGCCATTCACATGAACTTTAGTGTTGCTCGCAGATATGGAGGGCAATGTATCCTCAGGTTTGATGACACCAACCCTAGGACAGCTCGTCAGGCTTACTGCGATGAAGGCCTCGAGATGGTGCGCTGGCTTGGCTACTCGCCTGCTTCTGTTTCTTACACATCCGACTACTTTGACGACCTGCTGATGCTGAGTGCGTGCCGCTTGATTGTGGATGGCGCTGCCTTTGTGTGCCACGAGCAGCTGAGAGAAGGAGTCTACTACCGGGCGGTGAGGAATTCTCCCTGGAGGAACAGGTCTCCGTCGGAGAACATGAAGGAATTCAAAATGATGTGCGTTGGACTCTACAGAGAGGGTGAGGCAGTGCTCAGGCTCAAGGTACGGACTCGTTCGGGCCTCCGAGATCCCGTGGCCTATCGCGTTTGCAACAGCGAGCATTATCGCTCCGGCACCCGCTGGTGTGTCTTTCCTACCTACGACTTTTCACATTCCATCATCGACTCCCACGAAGGTATTGCCGTCTCTCTCTGCTCTGCCGAGTTTGCCAGCCACCGTTCCATTTATCAATGGATACAAAAGAAGCTAGGCATGTATAGAGTTCCACAGCGAGAATTTCAGCGTCTTGAAGTTGGTGGCTGTCTTTTGTCTAAGCGACAACTCATCGCGGGCCTGGGCACTAGTTTCCATACCTACGACGACCCTCGCCTCGCCACCCTGACCGGCCTCCGGCGACGAGGCATCCCCCCAGAGGCCATTCGAAGGTTTGTGCGCGAAGGGTATCGGGAATATGAACAGCTGCTAGACCTCACCCGGGAGGTGTTGCTGCTACAGGCCAAGCACTGCATGGTAGTGCTGCAGCCACTGGCTTGTCACGTTGTCAACTACGATAAAGTGGCGGCAGCCGAGGGCATGGCGGGGCAGGTCTTGGTGAGTCTGCAAGCGCAGGAGAGCCAGGCGGGGCATAACAGCCTCGGCCACCACGTCACACTCTCCTCCGTTATCTATATTAATCAGTACGACTTTCACTTGAGAGAGACGCGGCACTACTTCACGCCCACGTCACCAGTACGCCTTCGGGGCACCTGCTACGCCATGCACTTATGCAGCATGGAACGAGGCGACGGCGGCGAGGTGGTGAGCCTGCAGGTGCTGCTGAGGAAGGTGGAGGGTAAGGTCAAGTCCATGAAGGTTCTGACGTGGGTGAGTGAACCTGTCCCAGTGACTCTGAACTTCTTCGATTCTCCCAACAGAAGGGGACCCTTCCTGTACTCACAGCTTCCTCCTGTGTGCTCCACCACGGCACTCATGGAAGCCGGGCCCCTCAGCGGTCTCAGGTTGGGCCGTTACTTCACCTACGGGCAGACACTGCAGGCGGAGAGATTCGCTTATATCACCCTAGACCCATCCTCCTCCTCTTCCTCTTCCTCCTCCCCTTCCTCCTTATCGTCACCCAGTGATGACGATCCGGTGTTCAACGTGACCTGCCTGCTTCGTCACCACCATTGCCTGCACGCCTCCATCCTGCAGGTGTTCCAGTCGGCTGATCCATCTCCCACGCACAGCCTAGAGGCTCTCGCACTCTCATGAAGGTGTAGCCGTCACTCCCTACCACCACCACCACCACCACCACCAAACATCTGGTCTGCAGTGTGACCCAGACAACCGCCGCCACCAACATCATTCACCACTCAGTCATGACCAATACCACACCACACCATCATCATAATCTGCAGAAGGTGCTGTGGCAAAATCATCACCTCACCATCATTACTACCGTATCGCCACCACCGTTCCGCAGAAATGTCACAGTCGCACTGCCACATCACAATCAGGACACCACGCCTACAGGCGTCACAACACGACCTGCATATGGTGTCACAGCTACGACCCCATTACCACCACCACCACCACCACCACCACCATTACGGAGCAAAGGATCGTCTCTCCGAACATGGCCGCAGAAATAATGAAGGTGATTGGAATAACGGAAAATTCTTTATATATATATATATATATATATATATATATATATATATATATATATATATATATATATATATATATATATATATATATATATATATATATATATATAATGCTATAACACTGAATGGAGAGATTTTCGTCACCTTGCAAAAACGAACGTTTGTTAGTAATAAACGTAAGTAAATGCCCGTTAAATTGGCGACATTAAAAATATCAGAATCTTTTCTTTAGATTGATATGAAAGGCTCAAATATTATAATTTCTTACTTTGTATCTATGAACTTCAAAGTTTACGTATTGTTACAAAAAGGCCAAGTTTTTCCCTTTTTAATTTTTTTAATCACTTGTGTTTGTGTTATGTTATTAAAACATTCCTTTTTAAACAAGCGTTACTTTATAATCCAGAGCAGAAGGGATTTCTCGGCCTGATGACAGTGTGTTGGGGCGAAAGTTGTCATGTGTTTGGTACCAAGGCTGCCCCGGTGACTGGGAGGCAGGGCGGGGTCATGGCAGGACGCGACGTGGGTCAGAGGGGCGTGTAGCAGGGAGGGGAGGGTAACAGAGACGTGGGGAGGGCATGGTAGTGGTGACGGAGGTTGGGGCACGTCAAGGAGGGGGACGCAAGACTTGGGTGGGGTTGTGAGGGTGAGGCATGGCAGGGCAGTGAGGGGCAAGGAGGGGCGGGAAGCTGGGAGTGGGACGGTTGGTCTGGATAGAGGGTGAGGAGAGGAGGAGAGGAGCATGGTGAGGACTGGGGAGGGATCTCTGCAGCAGGTTTTCCTTTGTGTGCAGCGAAACGCAACTTGGGAAAAAAAAATGATAAGAACGCCATTTTTTCCCCTTGTCTTCACCGCGTGACTTCTTTGGTGGATGAAATGAGATTGCACTCAAACTCGCAGCCGGAACTAACACTTGGAAAGCTGATAGCAAGTAAGACAGGAATGTACGTAGCGTAGGCATGAAACTCGTGGTTTTCTCTTACATTTCCCTTACCTAGTGTGCTTCAGAAAACCGGCGTAGAGAACTTCACACTTCATTAACCTTTACACACTACACTGATATAATACTTTAATACTTGACGCTGTATATACAAAAGGAGCTCCTACGTATCTTCTATCTATATTTTAATGGTCTGCTCGTATATGTACAAGACGCCACCCTGATTTATAAAGTGAAATGATGCAACCGTTTCTCCCCATTCAGTTGTTGCCTTCAGGTGTGTCTCGTAGCTGCCACCTGCTCGCGCCACCTGTGCTGTATGTGAGCAGGGAGACGAGAAGCAGATGAAAAAAAAGTGGTGCTGGAGAGAAAACAAAAAGAAGAAAAGAAAGGGTGAAAGTAATAGAGGAAAGGTTGGAAATTTAAAGGATAAACAAGCATGTAGGTTAAACATATGGAACGATAAAAATCAGAGATGAAGATGATGACAGATGAAGATAATGCCGGAGAGGAGACAATAAGAATTTAGATGACAACATTATTAAGAGAGAGAGAGAGAGAGAGAGAGAGAGAGAGAGAGAGATTTCATCGAAACAGGATAAACAGATGGAGGAGTAAAAAAACAAAGATGGAGAAAATGACGAAGTGAAGAAAAAAAACAAAAATAATAAAATTTACAGAGAGAGAGAGAGAGAGAGAGAGAGAGAGAGAGAGAGAGAGAGAGAGAGAGAGAGAGAGACAAGAATGAAGAAAAGGCAATCAACACTCCATCATCTTAAGTTCTTATGACATGTTCATCAACTGAGACGAGCAAGAAGAACCAGCGTCACTTGCATGTAGCAGGCAGACGCCAGTCGCCACACGCAGTCTTGGCCCAGCTGTCGGGGGGAGAGGCCACGCCCTCTCCACCTAACGGGTCACGGGGGTCGCCGCCTTACCCGGAGGAGAAAGTTGACGATAAGACACAAGTGCCGACTTGGAATGGGGGGGGGGAGGGGGCTGACAGCTCCCGTGTGACCTGACTCGTGGGGTGGCGCGGGGGTGACGGGGAGAAGAGGACAGGTGTAGGGAATGACAGATGAGAAGAGGAAGGGAGTGCCGGATGAAGGGAGATGGGTGCTGGGAGAGAGAAAGAGGTGAGGCACTGATGAATTGAGAGTGGAAGTGAGGACGGGATGGTGATGGTGGTGGCAGTGATGGTGGTGGTTTTAAACTGCTCTAATGGCTTCATCTGTTTTATGGTGTGAGGCGCGACACAGAGGCTTTCCCTGATTGTATTGAGAGAGAGAGAGAGAGAGAGAGAGAGAGAGAGAGAGAGAGAGAGAGAGAGAGAGAGAGAGAGAGAGAGAGAGAGAGAGAGAGCAGATTGGACACACCAAAACAATAGATGAGAGAATGAAGAAATAATGACGAAACATACATACACCTGCACAACACAATACAACGCAATACTTCTCAGCTGGGTTACCACTTCACAATCTCTGCACTTCTCCTCCTCCTCCTCTATTTCCCTCAGCAGGTCTTCCCTTTCCACTCCCTCTTTCCCTGTGCTTTCCTTCATCTATCAACCCCACCAGCAGTAAGTGAACCGTAACTTCACAAAAATTCTCTGCAGTTGAGGCGAAGTAAAGTTGACTCACCTTACGCTTCAAGTGAGATACAGGATACAGCCACGCTTCGCTTCACCGCCTCCCACGCGCGCCACTCCAGCCCTGCCCAACCAACCAACCACCCGGCAAACGTTCTCGTGCTCATGTCCCTCTTTCTCTCAGGCTCCGGGCACTTCCTCCTGGCCGCACATGGCTGATAGGGGTCGTTCCATGCTTCCGGCGGGCTGTTTTCCTCTCGCCAAGTGGACGTGTCTGCAGAGAAATAGTGAAAAGGGAGAAATGTTAATGATTGGGACATGATTCTGAACATAATGTTGAGGATAATTTCACTGTTTGATTAGAAATTTGTTCTGGTGTGTGTGTGTGTGTGTGTGTGTGTGTGTGTGTGCCGGAGAATGGAATGAGAGGACGGGTAGAATGCGGGGAAGAAGAAAGAAGCAGCAGTCTGTCTTTCATCCTTGTATATACCTGCGAGCCACACACACCTGGATGCGCTAACATCTCACCTGGGCACGTCTCTCACCTCAGGGGCCTTGAAACACACTGCATTAACGTTCACTACACTAATACTCCTCTCATTTGCAGACTTTTCTAACCGAGCTTTCTTCCAGCTACGACTATCACCACCACCACTACTACTACTACTACTTTTCACACTTTTCCCCTCGACCGCATTCCACCCGCCTCTGCACTCTTAAGGAAAGTCCATACGGATGATCATCACTTGATTTTCAGCTCGACTTACTCCGGTCCAGGGGTTCCGGGGTTGATGAGCGGCGGGTGACGTCAGCGGTGCCGCGTCAGAGAACAGCTTGGTGGTCCTCCTCTGCCCGCCCTGCCGGAACCTTCCCTCAGTAATTGCCGTGTTGCTGCGACCCGCATACTCTCGCCACCGCCGTCTGGTTTGGGAGATGCGCTGACCTCTTCTGACGCAGGGCAATGATGATGGTGGCGGTGGTGGTGGTGGTGATGATGATGGAGTGTGTTTGTCGTGGTGTTTTGATGTTTTTGTTGGGTGGAAGGGAGATGAGAAAGATTTATATAAGGTAATGGTGATGCATGTGTGGTCTAGCAATGATAGCGGTGGTGGTAGAGGTGGTGATAGTGATGGAGTATGTCTGCGGTGGTGTTTCGGTGTTTTTTATGGGATGGAAGAAGGTTAGGTAGAGTTATATATGGTAGTGACGACGTGTGTGTGATCTAGTGGTGATGCTGCTGGATAGGGAAGGTGTCTGTTGTACTTGTCGAAGAGCAGCGATGGCAGCGGTGATGGTGGTGGTGATGGTGGTGGTGATACTGTATGTTCGTGATGGTGTTCTGATGTTCTGGGGAAGCTGGAGGAGTGTGAGGCTAGCTAACGAGTATGTGCTCATATGGTGAAGCTTACCTGGTGGTAGTGGTGGTGGTGGTGGAGGGCAAGGTGTCTTAGAGTGAGTATACGTAGGTGTGGCGATGATGGTTCAGTTGAATGCCACGTGTTCGAATCCTGGTCTGCCTTTAATTAATCGTCTGGAGTACAAAAAGATAATCGTTTTCTCGTACGTATGGTGGGAGAGAGGAAGGTGATTAGAGATGGTGATGGTGATAGTGGTTGAGTTGTTTATTCAGCCAGTGACATCAATTTACCTTTTCCTATAAACCAAAAATATTTCCTCTTTTCGTTAAGAGACAAACACTAGTTAATGAAACCCCGCAAAAGGTTATCGTTCCTTAAAAGAAACACAGTGGCATTTAATCGTTGGCAACAACTGACACACATATTTATCAACATATTTATTTGTTTCTAATGCGACAATCTGCAATACATTTGGCGATGCGGGGCGCTGAGAGGCGGACGGCCCGGGACACATTAACACTAGAAGCCAATCACAGCTACATGGAAGGGGAGTCGTGTAATATAAGCCATGAACATTTGACCAGAGGAGAGGAATCTGTACAGGTGCGAGCTAGCGATGAAAGGAAGAGGGGGGGAGGGGGGAAGAAGGAGGAGGAAGGGGACGGTTTACAGACCTAACCACCCTACCATCTATCCACCAACTCACATCCACCCATCCACCCACACATTCAACCACTCACCCACATACACCCACCCAACCAGATGGATGGATGAACCTTGTATTGGTGTGGGTGGATTCACACGTTGCCTTTACCAAACCTGCAATCATAACATCCGAGTCAAAACACACTTTGGAACCTAAGAAGACAGAGTAACAATCACCAAACATCATGAGACCCTCATGGACTATTTGATCTGAGGGCCACGATCTTGAGCCCTTTGTGACCCGAGTGTCTTCTGCCTTAGTGCCAAGGAAGCTAGAGACACTTAAGCTTCCTTGCGCAGTACCAAATGTCTTGTTTCCGAGGAGGAGGAGTAGGAGGAAAAGGAGGATAGAACAAATGGAAAAAAAAAGAAAATGACAATTAGGAGAAGTGGCAGTTAAATGAGCGGCAAGCTGCAAAGGAGAAGGGAGGAGGAGGAGGAGGAGGTGAAAGGTGGAGTCACACAACTAGCTACTCCAGCCAAACCCACCCACCTACCCACCTAGTCCACTCACCTCCACTAACCAGTCGCCACCGCCACCACCACCACTACCACCAACTGACTCCAGCGGCCAGTTCTGAGTCATTTAATTGATAATGACACTAGAGGTTACCAGGAGGGGCACTTCTTGTTCTGGGATTCTGGGAGGAGCGAGTTGGTTAAAATTCGATTGTTTGGAAATGAGAAAAGTGTCGGAGATTGTTATTTTTTTGCCCTTTTAGGTGAGGTCTCTCTCTCTCTCTCTCTCTCTCTCTCTCTCTCTCTCTCTCTCTCTCTCTCTCTCTTTAAAAGTGTTACCTGAGCCTCATCTTCACACAAACCTGCTTCACTCACACTTGTCTTACTCACTCATTAGTCTCGCCACACTCGTCTGTCTCCTGCCCCTCACACCGCCACACCACGCCTGCCTCCCGGCCTCACCACACCTGTCTCATTACACGGTTGCATTATCACATACCTGTCACCTTCATGCACTCACCTCCACGCTGTTGCAGCCAAAACACCTGTTACTTATTAATACCTGGTTTTAATATCTAAATCTGCTCCTCCCGCCACACATGCCTTCGCCATGTGCGCACGAACGCACACACGCACACTTGTTTCCTCCCACGCGCACCTGGTTCCCTCATTCTCTCCACCTCCCTCCACCTCCCTCCATAATCACTCTTACCTCTCACACACACCTGCTCACTACCTCAGCTGTGTTTCATATGTACATCTGCCTCTCAAGCAAATCCATGTCTCGCATACACTCGTTTCTCACACGCATGTCTTCCTAGCATATTGATATTTCTCTCTCTCTCTCTCTCTCTCTCTCTCTCTCCACACATAAAACGAATAGGTCTGCCTACAATACTGGCAGATATACAAACAGACACACAGATAGACATGTAGATAGCAAAGATACACTTTGTGACACACAGACGGAGAGAGACAAAACAGATGGATATAGATAGACAGATAGACAGCATTGGCTTGTCATGTGTGCGTAGTGTGACAGTAATATAAGTTTGCTACACAGGTGAGGTGATGGGCAGTCGTATTTCCTTCAGGTGTTGAGTGAGTGCCAAGACCTGTACTACACAAAGGAAGCACAAAGGAACATAATGGATTAACAAACTGCATTACGTACTTTGACCCATGACGAGGCTGTGATGTACACTATGCAGTCTTAACGAAGCTTAAGATAAACTGTATCCTTTCCATTCTTAACCAGGCTTTGATAAGCTACACACACTATGCAATCTTAGCGATACTTTGATAAGCTATACACTATCCGATGTTGACCAAGATGTGGTGAACTATCTACACTATGCAATCTTAATTAACAATGGGTAGTTATGTATACTATCCAATCTAAGCGAGGTTGTGGTAAGTTAAATATTATCCAATCTTAACCATGCTGTGACAAGCTTCTCACAATATTCAGTCTTGACGATGCTACGATAAGCAATACACCATGCAATCTTGATCAGGTTGTGATAAAATATACACTATGCATTCTTAACCAAGCTGTGATAAGCTACGTACACTGTGCAATCTTAATCTCAACTATACACTATCCAATGTTAAGTAAGAGACGTAGGATGATAATAGCAAAGTCTCCTACTACTTCGTGTTGTTCAGTCTTGTCTGGACAATTTTTTCAAACGTTCCAGTGAAAGTTAATAGAGTTTTTGAGAGTGTTTCCATGATTTTAGCGATAATTCAGCAAGGACTATACACCACCACTGGGAAAACATTCTTGAAAAACCAACTAATCATTCTTGTGACTTTTGAAAATAAACCCAAAGCCTCTTCTTTACGAGCAATAGTAACAAATGACCATGAATTCCCTTCCTCCCTCCTTCCAGTCTCGCTGTTCACAAGGAATGCCTACTCACTCCCTCGCTTCTCATCACTCGGTAGGTGCTTCTCCTCGGATGATACAATGCAGTGTGGCATAAACCCTGGACTGAATGTCTTTATAGCTTCACCATCTGACAAGAGTGACTGACAGGAATGATGGTATAACATTCCTGCCAAGCCAAAACAAATGGGACAGCTGTTCTGGGAATAGAAAAGATAAACGAAGACATAAAAGATATTAAACACAGCAAATAAGATGGGAGCTGAAAAAGATATGGCTGATGGGAAAACAGAAACGATAAAGTAGGAGAAAAATTAAGACATAAAAGCCAAGTTCATATTTCACAATCATAAACCGAAAATCAATGAATGCAAAAACAACAGGAAAAAAAAAATTGAGGACGGATCTTGTTTCCCAGCCATGTCACACAAAAGACGCCAAAGATTCTGCTGCGTGTTCCACGAATCCTCCTCCTCCTCCTTCTCCTGTTCCTCCTCCTTCATCTCTGCTTCCCCGTGGCCAGTAACTCGCCTGTCTCCTTGTTCAGCTCAAAAGTTATTCCGCTCGGCTAACAGAGAACCATGTCATGTAGTTTTGCCACGTCATTAGTTTAATTTTCTTATCTTGTGTGATTTTGCACTTCTCTCTTTTTTCATATCGGTCTTGAGAGAGAGAGAGAGAGAGAGAGAGAGAGAGAGAGAGAGAGAGAGAGAGAGAGAGAGAGAGAGAGAGAGAAAATAGAAATATTAAAGTTCGGGACCATACCTGAGGATACATGCGCACTTACACACACACACACTCTCTCTCTCTCTCTCTTTCTCTCTCTCTCTCTCTCTCTCTCTCTCTCTCTCTCTCTCTCTCTCTCTCTCTCGCTTTGTCTCAGCTGTCCAAATTAGAGGTAATCAAGTCGCGAAACTATCTAAAGAACTTGAGTGGAAAATCAAGAGCTGCAAAAACGTGGGAAGCTGCCCAGGCAAAGAGGGGCAGAAAAAGTCGATCTCGTACAATAATGGATGTGTGTGTGTGTGTGTGTGTGTGCGCGTGTGTGTGTGTGAATGGGTGGGTAGGTGGTGGTTAGATGAGAGAGAGAGAGAGAGAGAGAGAGAGAGAGAGAGAGAGAGAGAGAGAGAGAGAGAGAGAGAGAGAGAGAGAGAGAGAGAGAGAGAGCGAGAGAGAGAGGAGAGAGAGTCTGTGTGTGTGTGTGTGTGTGTGTGTGTGAGTGTGAGTGAGTGTGTAGGAGGAAACGGACAGACAGACACACAGATAGGCAAAGACACTGACACACAGACAGACAGATATACAAATAACTCACACACACACACACACACACACACACACACACACACACACACACACACACACACACACAGAACAACTAATTCATCACAACCAGTCTATCGAACAACAATGCACATTCAACCACAAAAACAGCAAAAACAACAAAAGCATCATCATCATCAACATCAGCAGCAGCAGCAGCGGAGGGCGACAACAGCCACGCCACACAAACAGCTCCAGGAAGACAAACAACAACAACCACCAAATAAGGAGAACAGCCGCCAGTAAAGGAGAGATCAGGATCATTCCAGTGTTGTCTCCTTCAGGCTGCAATTAAAACACGGATGAAGGAAGGAAGGAAGGAAGGAAAGAAAGGTGAGTGCATGGAAGCAAGGTGTGGGAGGAAGTGATGGTGGGAGGAAGGGAGGGAGGGAGGAAGAAGGAAGAGAAGGTGGAAGGAAGGTTTGGGGAAAGGTCTTTGTCCTGAAGTGCACTTGTGTAGATTGGTAAAGATGATGACGATGATGATGATGAAGATGATGATGATGATGCTGATGTTGATGATGAAGGATGGTGAATTCTAACACATTAGGTATCTCCCCCCCTCTTTTCTTGATGATGATAATGATGAGGATGAAGATAATGAGGGAGAGAGAGAAAACGACTCTCTCTACCTGATGTTGACGATACAATGAAAACAATAATAAAGGATGATGAAGGCAACCCACCAGACACACGTTGCCTCCCTCTCTCTTGACAATGATAGTAATGGCGGAGATAAATGGTCAAAACAAACAAGAACACTACCCTGCCTTCCTGAACTCCTCCTGACCTTCCGCTCCTTCCCTTAGATCAACTCCGCCTCGCCCACCCAGCCGAGCCACCCAAAGTACCGCGCCG
Source organism: Scylla paramamosain (assembly GCF_035594125.1). Lineage (NCBI taxonomy): Eukaryota > Metazoa > Arthropoda > Malacostraca > Decapoda > Portunidae > Scylla > Scylla paramamosain. The sequence goes on along the minus strand of NC_087155.1, from coordinate 20,933,835 downwards.
CGCCCTACCCTGCCGTGCCCTGTCGTGCTCCCGCCCTGCCCAATATAGCCATCCTGTAGAAAGTCCCGAGGTTCACTCAACATATTTCTTCAAAGTCCTCTTGCTCTACTACTTCTTCCGGACCGTTACCCTCGCCGTGTCGCCGCCGGGAGTGTGGGGGCGGCGGGCGAGGGAGCGTACTCACACACACACACACATACACACACACACACACACACACACACACACACACACACACACACACACACACACACCGGAACATAGCCAGTCAGTCAGAACACATAGTTGATTAAATTGTTTGTTAATTAATTAGTTGGTTAGCTACCTAGTGAGTGAGTGAGTGAGTGAGTGAGTAAATGAGTGAGTGAGTGAGTTAGTTATTTGGTTGGCTAGTTAGTAAATAAGTTATTTGGTTAGTTAGTTGGCTAGCTGTTTTCTTAGTTCATTTGTTAGTTAGTTAGAAGTTAGTTAATGACTAACAAAAAAAGGGCAAATCTAACGTTATACAAGGTACAAAAATAAAAATATACAAAAACATAAAATTTATATACAAAACAAACATAAAAATCTGTCCCCAAAGCAATAATAAGACATCTTGCTTGTGGAAGGTTCACACACACACACACACACACACACACACACACACACACACACACACACACACACACACACCAGCCAGGCAAGGCAAGGTATCAGAAGCCACCATCTCTCAGTGTGGTGTTTGGTAGCTGCAAATGGTCTGCCTCCGTCTTGTCTCGACTCCACATGATAAGAAATGACAACAGACTGGAACTGATAACTTTAAACATACGAGTACTGTCCTGTCCTCTCCCCTCTCTCTCTCTCTCTCTCTCTCTCTCTCTCTCTCTCTCTCTCTCTCTCTCTCTCTCTCTCTCCTATCCACTCCCAGTTCCACATCTATTCTGGACACGGAAAGGGCTGCGGGTGGAGCAAGAAGCAAGAAGCCGAGCCATTCACAAACTCCTGACAAGGTGTTGTGTTGGTGTTTGCGGGAGTCTGGCGAGGTGAGGACGACGACGCCAGCCATTCATAAAGCCAAGAGAGAAAGAGAGACAGAAGAAATGAATGGGAAAACAAATGACTGGAATAAACATGAAGCATTGAAAAGATTATAGTTCGAGGAAGCAAGAGGAGGAGGTGGAGGAGGAGGAGGAGGAGGAGGAGGAGGAGGAGGAGGAGGAGGAGGAGGAGAATTAATAATCTTTAAAAACCTTCGTTAAAAGAGAAACTAATTCCCGCTCTGTATTGGCATTAAATTAAGACTGCGTGTATGTGTGTGTGTGTGTGTGTGTATGTGTGTGAGTGTGTGTGTGTGTGTGTGTGTGTGTGTGTGTGTGTGTTCTTGAGATGGCAAAGTGTGGCAATTATTATCATCATCATTTTCGTTTTGGAGAGCAGAGCAGGAGAGATATCCGAGTAAGGCGAGAAAGAGGGAGGAGGAGGAGGAGGAGGAGGGAAAGGCAGGTATTTGGGGTGGTCAGGTCCTAAGGGCAAGCAAGGGCACGGAGGCAGGTCAGTCGATGCCATGACTGATGTGAGAGAGAGAGAGAGAGAGAGAGAGAGAGAGAGAGAGAGAGAGAGAGAGAGAGAGAGAGAGAGAGAGAGAGAAAAAAATTATTCAAGGAAAACAGTTACAAGAGGAGAAAAAAATATACGTAATAAGACGCGAACATGAAAATTTATAGAGATTACAGCACACACACACACACACACACACACACACACACACGTGCACACAAAGGTGCAAGCGCGTGGGAGCTTTGTCTTTCCTTCCATGCTGACAAGGACACCGGAGTGCCCGAGACACAGGCTGGAGCAGGGGGAGTGCGTGGAGGGAGACACCCAGCTGTCAAAGTAGCGGCAGGAAGAAGCATGTGTCCCAGAGCATCTCCCAAACACCTTCCTCCCTCCTCACTCTCCTCTCTTCTTCCCTCCCTCCCTCCCTCCCTCCCTCCCTCCCTTTCTCCCTCCCGTCCCCGTCACTCCTTCCCCCGCTCTCTCGCCGCCCCGCCGCGCCACAAAGGCGTATCCCACATTCCACCATGTGTCCCCATCCAGTGTCCTCGGGACAGTTCCGGGCGAACCTGTGGGATGTTTCGAGCGCACGCACGCGAGGAACACGTGCACCCACTCTGTGACCACTGGCGGGAGCACCCCGGGGGGCCTGGGGGGCGGCGTAGTGGCCTGGAGGCCACACCTGACGGCGCGGCTGGGTATGGAGGTGGGAGGGGTGGCGGTAGGGGCTGGGGGCAGGTGGAGGGCCGCTGCTTCCTGGGTGAGTGAGGCCCTTCGCCAGTAGTTCACTTCCTCGCATCAAGAGACACCGAAGTCTTGCGTTATTCCGCCGCGCGCCGCTTGACAAGGCGCTGTCAAAGTCTGCCTCCTCTCTCCCTCGGCCCGTACCTCCCCCAGACCAGACTAACAAGGTCGTTTAAAAAGGCACGCAAGGTGCATGACAGTGACGAGCAAAGTGTGTTCATTCAATGATGACACTGTGGCACTGAGACCGTCCTCTGACTCTGGCCCTCTGCATGCTGATTTGTTGTGGTTCAGGCACCAGGACGACCTGTTGCTCTTGCAGTCTCGTGCGAGGACTTACCATACTTGGAGGTGAGCAAGTGGCAGTGAGTGCTTTGCAGTGACTAATCTTCCTTCTCTCCCTGGGCCGCGAGGCAGTGAAGTGGTGGCAAGCGGAGATGTAATACGGAGCGTGACAGTGACGATCTCGGGCAGTGCGTGTCTTCCTGAATAGACCGGAATGTGTCTCAGGCGGTGGTGATTTGAGCGAGGGTTTTGGGGCCAACATGGAACGCGTGGCCCTGCAAGCGGGCACATGCAAATCCCGCGTCAAGCCGTCCTTGGCCAGACGGGGACCCAGATGTCCCTATTCCAGAATTGCTGACAAGTACGGGCTGCGGCCGCGGACCATCATTCGACGTCTCCTGCAAGATCGACGACCGCGAGAAGCGCAACATCGGCCTCTCGGGAAAAGATTGCCGCCACACAGTGCCGCCAGACATCGCCGGAGGTTAGTCATCGCCCGAGAGCGGTTGCCAGGAGCGGGAGATCGACCAAGCCTTCGAGAACCTCCGGCAGGTGCTACCAGGCACTGACGAGTGCTGCCGCGGTGACGCTTCCGCCGAGGCCAAAATGATGACACTGAAGATGGCGCTGAGGTACATCGACGCTTTGTCCCGCCTGCTGCAGGAAGACGAGAGTGCTCCAGACGGGGAGTCGTCTGGTGAGGAGGTGCATTCACCAAGCGATCCTCCCGATGCTCGCGACGACCTCGAGCCTTTCCCGCCCTCACCGGAGACCCCTCAAGACACCAAGGACGTGCCTGCCCAGGACGACGATGGTCCCCCTGAGGAGACCTACATACTGGCCCTCGCCAGGATATTCGACGAGAGCGACGACGCTGCCGACACGACCTTTACTGAAAAGACTGAACGGCCGTGCGTGTCAGACGGCGACGACGTGTCGAGCAGCAGGGACGACTTCAGCGATTTATCTGACCACGACCTGGAAGGTCAGCTGGATGCTCTGGCCAGCCTGGGTCGTCTGTCAGGCGGTGAGGGATTACTGCTATCTTGAGCATTGCCGTCCCGGCCCTCCCCAGGCGCTGCATGACCTTAGGAAGCACTCCAGGCCCTGCAGGCCTGCCGCCCGCAGTGAGACGTGCAGACACGCTGAGGTGCAAAGCGAGTCACGTTGCTCGCAGGGCAACAAAGCCTCGCACTTTGCTCGGCATTCCCACGGCAAGACAATTTCCGTCCTGCTTCACAGCGTGGGGTGTGGCCGTGTGCCTCACAGACTCCGCAGTGTTAAGGCAAGATGTGGCTCGCAGTGCGGCGCGACATGACGCTCTGGGCTATCAGTGTCGTTATCTGCTGCTGGTGCCGCGGCCTCGCCCGCCATCGGCCAATGACCTTGAGACAGATGACCGGTGAAGAGCAAGAAAAAAGAACGAAAGATGTGTTTACACGGCATTTTGTGAAGTTACCTCATAATACTGTGCCCAAATTATGCACTAGAAACTCGCATTAAACCAGATATTCTGCATTCCTGTGCTTTCACATTCCTGGTGTGTAAATCCTGAACGTGTGCTATATAACTTGTAGTAAAGTTTCTTGCACTATAAACTGCTTCGTAAAACCTCATATCATAGGAAATACACAATGACACGATCAGCCGCGCCAGATACGCGAACAGGACGCGCCGATCAATTACTGATACTGAGCGCCGACGGAAGTGGAATGAGGGCATCCCGAAGCACCCCCTCGCTCTGTATGTTCAGATACCTTAGACAAAGAAGCGCCATCCCCACCAACATTTGTGTTTTACGTGGTGACAACATACATAATTATCATGAGGCAGACCTGTGGAAAGTTTAGAATTAAAGATAAAGAAAAAAAGATAAAAGAAAAAAAATTAAAAGGGGTAAATGATAACATTTCAGAAGTTATGAACGAGTAACGTAGAATGGTAGAAATATTACTGTAATAATAGGAAGTGTTTGTCTGTATTCCACTGAAATGGCAGCCACTCAAGTGCATTGTGCTGGACGTCTCCGCCTAAACTCGGGAAGAAGGACACCAGACTGAGACTACAACAACGTTATTATCATTATTATCTTTTACAGCAAGAGTGCGTCACGTAAAGTTCTGTACAAAGTTTCGTTAGCAATCTTGTGCAAGTAATGGATGTGTTAGTGACTTCTAGCGATGGTGACTTGAGTGTATAGTGACGTATATCGTGTGCCTTCCATTACACTGATGGTGACTGATTTATGCATTGTGAGGTAATAATGTGTTTGCCAGTCACTATACTGATGATAAACGATTTTTTTATTGTAAGGTAATACTGCGTTTGCCAGGCAATTATATGTATTGCACTGTGTATGTGTGCACTTACCGTTGCCTTTCACGCCCATATCTATGTATTATAACCATTCAGTGTTAGACATTCATAACTATAAGTCTTTCCTCGCACCTCGCTCCTGTATGTGAATTATATGTATTCTCTCTCTCTCTCTCTCTCTCTCTCTCTCTCTCTCTCTCTCTCTCTCTCTCTCTCTCTCTCTCTCTCTGTCTATTCAACAATTGTCGTCATAATAAATACTATAACGAATAAAAGGCTTTGTTATCCCCCTTATAGAACATAAAATACAATGACACAGTAATTTCTTCCTTACAAATATGATAATGCAATTCAACCTTAGTATAAAAAAAAAACATTAAGTATACAGTAATGATGGCTTGACATAAGCGATGATGATGATAATGATGATGATAAAGATGATGATGATGTCCATGAGCCACAGAGCACTTAAACAACAACAACAACAACAACAATAATAACATCAAGAACAATAATAATAATAAAAACAATAAGCCCCGTTTCATTGCTACCCTCAAAAAAGTAAAGTAGAAAAGCGCTTTTTTTTTTTTTTTTCATGTATTAAGTCAGCGTCGCGTCACGCGGAAGAGGTGCACATGTCAGCATTCTACCAAAAACATCTGCTGACGAGCTGCAAGTGGATGGATGAATCTTAACTAAATAACTCTGTCACTGCATCTGTGGCGTGGCGGCAACACATCAGCTAAGAGAGAGAGAGAGAGAGAGAGAGAGAGAGGAGAGAGAGAGAGAGAGAGAGAGAGAGAGAGAGAGAGAGAGAGAGATTAAGAAATAAGTGCAAACCCCAGAATCTTATCTTGAGGCACTATGCCGAGAACACTCTTACTCTTCATTGATATACCCTTACACACTGCCTGCACCACCCACACTATCTGCAACACAAAGGAAGACAATCTAGTGTTGGGAGAGAGTGACAGACAGCGCCTAACAATATACACCAAGATGAAATGAAACAACGTGATGGGAAACGTGACACCAGTCAGACTCGAGATGACGTCATAACTCAATAAGGCATTATGGGTGCTGAGAGAGAGAGAGAGAGAGAGAGAGAGAGAGAGAGAGAGAGAGAGAGAGAGAGAGAGAGAGAATATATGGCTTCCTGTCTGACACGTGTGTATATGTGTGTGTGTGTGTGTATGTGTGTGTGTGTGTCCCCCAATATAATAACTAAGTGTGTTCTCAAGACATGGTTATGGTCACGTAACATTCGACGCTTTAGAGCTAAGTCAAACCAGAGCTGGAGTCAAAGAGAATCATTACCAATAATCGGTTTATTGTAGTACTTGAATACAAAACTAACCAGTAAAATGACATTGTAGATCTTGTTAATAATGTTGGGCCC